>NW_008353027.1:1092247-1161981 GCF_000622305.1 Nannospalax galili
TCTTTTCTTTCACATCTCCTAGTCATGATTCAAGGACTTTCTTTTCCCCTTAAAGATAAGAGTTATGTAATTTGGGAGTCTTTTAGATAGACCCACTGAAGGGGTGCTCCAGTTGTCTCACCCTGCATCCCTTTTCAGAATGGAAGAAGCTGTAGTGGACTGAGTCCCAATTCACTATCGGCAATTTGGGTAACCTCTTCAGATGATGGTGTGATAATAATAGGAGGTAGGAATTAGCTAGTCAGTTAGGGTAAAAAGACCCCAAAGAAAAGTAGCCAGTTTTTTGGCTAAAACTCACAATGTCCTTGCGCCCTCTTAGCAACCTACTCCATTCCAAAGGCCAAAAATGTCAAAAATATTTGGGATCCTTAAAGATTTTAGGGGTATCTTTTCAGAAGGGGCAATGTTAGAGTAGCCAAAACCCCTCAAAAAAATAAATGAAAGAAGTTCTCATGATAACATGAAGTTATCAGAAAAAAAGTGATAGGGAGATATGGGAGGAGTTGGATATGGGATGGAGTGGGCATGGATTTGATCAAAACACCTTATATGGATGTATGAAATTCTTAATAAATTATTTTTTTTAATTATATAATTTGAAAAATTGGTATGTGTATAAGGGACCACAGATAATGTAATCTACTATGGCATTTCACTGACAGCTATGGTTTTTGGAGAATTTTAACCTTAGGCCAAATCCCATAAAATGTAATAATAAAATAAGATAAAATAAGAAATAAATAAAAAGATCACCTGTTTTCACAAAGGTAATTGAAGGTCTCAGTCCAATTTCAAATAATGGATTTATGCTGCTGCCTTGCACACACAAACGAGTGCCCTTGTGAGTTGAAAGATAGGCCAGCATATTTATTGTAGTGCAGGTCCTCAACTGCATACTGATCAACACCCTCACTCATTAACATACAGGCCTCCTTGCCTGAGCTTTCATTTGCATGCTCCTCTAAAAGCTTCTTTTTCCTCCTGTTCAAACAACCAATGACCTTTATAATCAACAAGAAAATTAGAAGCAGGTGGAAGCTCATTTTTAATGACACTGAGACCAAATTGCTTAACTTAAATCTCAAATTTTTTCCAGTCCTGTTTAATGCCTGACAAATATTAATTATGGAAAGGTAGAGAGAGACTCCAACTTTCATTGTCTCTGATCAAGCTCTGTAACTAACCCTCTGCTTTTATGTTTAATTAGTATGAGGAAAACATCTCTCTTTATCACTCTTTTTTCTTTTGCCTGGAGCCTCCATTACAAGCGTGGTATCCTTGGGGTTTAGAGAATGTTCTTGCAACCTTTACAAATTTACCTAGATGATTATAAGTGAAACTGATTGAGGACATTTCCTACAGGAATGTAGTTATTTATTTTAATGAGTGCATGATAGTGGATCAGAAATGAAGTTTTAGTAGCATAAATGGCAATTATATCACTTTAAAATAATCTTAATCTTATTTACTAGAAATAGCACCAATTTTTGTTTCAGCTTTATATTTCAAGTTAGTAGTGAATTAAGTAAAAAAGTGTCAACTGCAGTCATATCTAGATTGCCTATGAACAAATACGTGCCTTGTGGAACCTCTTGCAAAATGCATCTCAGGCTGGTTTTTTCCCTACTAAACATGCTCTCTGCCATCCTCAACTACTCATTAAACATATGCTCAAAAATTTTAAATCATCTTTCAATGTAGCATTTGATTCTGTCAAAATAAAAATAAGCTGTCTTTATGATAGTGCCAAGTTCTGTTCACCATAATTTCATTTCATTGATTCTGAGAAATTTAGTGATAGGTATACTGTATTTCTCAATTTTTTCAGCTTTGATAATTATAATTATTATTGATTCAATGAATGAAGAAATGAATGGATAATAATAGAATTACCCTCTAGCAAATAAAAAGTTATGTTACCTAAAGTTTAAAACAGCATGTAGAATTTTGTAGAAATGTTATTTAATATTTTACCTTTAATTTAAAACAATGCACAATAGAGCTAGTGAAATGTTTCAGCAAGTAAAGGCACTTGCCAGCAAGCCTGACAACCTGAATTTAATCTGATGTACTTTAAAATGAAAGACATGAAAATATGATTTTTAATTGCAATAAAAATCAGGGTATGGAAAAAATTTAAGAAGACCTGCTTACATAAGCGCTAACATATTTTTCAGTGTTTCAAGAATAGCAATGAGCTTTCTGATACCCAGAAGAAAAGTGAACGGAATACAATAAGTGGCATAATTCTCATACCAAAAAAATATTAACCAAACATGAAATGGCACTGCTTATTGACAAATGAATTGCTATTATTCTGGTGAAAATGGAAACCAGTCCCTTAGTTCTTACAGCATCATAGAACAGCTCTATGTAAAAACAGAAAGCATCTAGGAGCTAGGCTTCCAGGGTTGCTTCTCAAATCAATAGACATCATCATGGGAGATTGTGCTTAGGAACCATGCAACATACCAGACATTGCACTTATATTTTTCTCAACCCTTAAAATTTTTTTAGTTACATATTTTGTAACTGATAAAGCTTAACATGTTACGAGTTTAGTCATCAACAGAGTTCATCAAACATGATAGAAACTCACCAATGGATTCTCATTAGACTGTCAGGGTATCAAGAAAGGTCATTTTATTTTATTTTTTAAATCTTTTTAAAAGACAGGCTCTCCTGTAGCCCCAGCTGGCCTTAAACTCACTATATAAACCAGTCTGGCCTAGGTTTCACAGATCTCTGCCTGCCTCTGTGTCCCAAGTGCTAAGAATAAAAGTATGTGCCACCAGGCCCCTTGAAGGGTCAATCTTATATCACACTAAACTGATTCCTAATGATTCTGTTATGTTTATTGATTAATGTATCTCTCACCTCTCACCAAAGAAGCTTCTTTTTATAGCAGATGGAATTAGCAAAAAGACCCACAACTGGCCAAAGTACAGAGAATAAGAGACTGCAGAATGTTCAGCTGTGATCAAGGACACTTATGTCACACCCTCCCCTCCCAACACTCAGGAACCCTTCTGGAAGAGGGGCAGAAAGATTGTAACAGCCAGAGGTGGTAGATGAATATAAAGAAGCAGTGTTTTCTGCACACCACAGGGTATTTGTACCATGAACTCACAGTGCTTGTGACAGAAGGCTCAGACCTGTTCAAGCTGAAGCCAGAGGAGCATCCAGCATGAATGGAGGAGGTTGGCAAGAACCCTTGGTTCAGGATTTATTGGCAATTGATCACTTCTGGAAGAGGAGGAGTCATTTTTCTTTAATTATATGATCTCCAGTAGGTTGACCAGACTCCAAGGAATGGACCCATATACAGGAGCATTTGAGGAAAGAAATTAGAGTCAATAGACCTTTTAAAATGTGAAAAACAATAAAAGAGGGCATGAAGTCCTATGGGTAATAGGGCGCAGATGGGGGTATGAATACAATCAAAATGCATTGTATGAAATTCTCAAAGAATCAATAATAATATTTTTTAACTTTAAAAAGAATTATTGAGAATATCATACATGCATAAAAGCTGTCTTGATCAAATCCATGCCTACTCCCTCCCCTCCAGGTCCTCCCGTATCTCCCCATCACTTTTCCCAATAACTTAGTGTACATTTTATGTGGGGGGTGCTACTCTAACATTCCCCCTCTGAAGAGGTAATCCTAAAATCTTTTTAGGGATTAGAAAAGAGCTCCCAAATATTTTTGACATTTTTGGCCTTTGGAACAGATGCTGATAAGAGGCCTGTTGGGAAAAAAAATGAAATACCTTGATGAATGCTGTAAGAACTCTGCATTTTGATAGAAAACTCTGTTTAAAATGTTGATTTAGATTTACTTGCTAAGCTTGCCTGTTCTTATTCTTATCACACCATCCTCTGAAGAAGTTACCCAAATTATCAATAAGGAATAGGGACACAGACCACTCTGACTTCTTCCATGCTGAACAGCGACAGAGGGTGAGGCAATTGGGGCACCCCTTCAGTGGCCCTATCTAAAAGACTCCCAAATTGCGTGACTTGTAACTGTAGGAAGAAAAGAAAGTGCTTGACTGGTACCTAGGAGATGTGAAAGAGAAGCAAAGGCAAGAGTAGTTAACATTACAAGTTCTAGACCAGGAACCAGAAAAAGGTCAGAACAGGGCAAATTTCAAATGTTTGTATCAGAGTCCATTGGAATTTCTTGACAAAAGCTTCCAAAACCACCCCTCTATTGGGTTCCTCCTCATTTTTCTTTTGTCTATCAAGACTGGACTCAAAAGTGATGGACTCAGGATTTGTTTTCAGGCACTTCGATAGCTGTTGAAGGGGCTAGAATCAGTGTCAGTTCCCTTGCAAAGGCTACTAGATGGGGGAGAAAACAAATTTAGCCATCATTTTGGAATAATACCTGGTTGTCTCCCTTAGCTACAGGTGGGCATTACAGTACTGCAGACCAAGATTGTACATGTGAGCAGAACTTTCTGATTAGATACAAAATCATCAATGAGAAATAGTTGTCTAAATAGCATTTTATATGGACTTAAGCCTAATGTCTGGGAACTGTAATCCTTTTGACTCTTAAAGAAATATATTGATCATTTTAATCTTTGGTTATACGTTCCTTTGGGGTGTTTAAGACTATATAGTCAGCTCAAATAAATCAATTTATTTTTACTCTTAAAGTCGTTAGAGGATCTGCTCCTCAGGGCTCACACGGGCTTGGGAGTTCCTGGCTCCTTTCTTTTACCAGTTCCAACTATGTGAAGATAAGTCAAAGGTCCTACTCAAATGTGGTTGGCTTCACATGGAATCATAGAGGAAATGTTTCCTCTGAGTTGACCCTCCTCTTTGTGGACTGGACACTGGTTCAAGTACATCTCATGGGGCCTCCAAGTCCTCCCTGAACAAGAGGACAGGTGACTCACCACAGTTACACGACATTTTAAGAGATGCTCCATAGACTCTGGAACTTAGTTGACCTTGGACGGCAAGGAGCAAAAACTATCCTTTAAGTCCCTCTAACCAGATTAGTATAGACTTCAAAGTATAGTTGTTAAACATCCAAAAAGTTTAGTTCCACCAGTCTGGTACTTTTAATTACCATGTGCTATATAGATAAAGCTTGGGGAAAAAACTAAACGTTTTCAGATAAACCTTGACTAGACATATATTTTGTTCCTTGAACTAGTTGACTACATTATGACCTTGGAAATTTCAAGATTATATGTATTCTGTTTATTATTTTTGTTATATACTTTAATCATCCTCCAATCGAGAATCAGTAAAAAATATTTTTAAAAGAAGGCATTAAGTTAAATATGGGTTGTTAGGAATGGCCTCAACTAAGAACAGAAAACTTCATAAAGATGATACACAAGATACAGCATATTTGATATTGGAAATGAGAACAGTCCAGAAGAGGAAGCGGGAACATAAAGACCCCAAGGCAGATACGTGTGTTTCAAAACCAGTAAGGAAGCCAGTGTGGACAGTACAGAACAGATCCAGGGCACTAGCAATAGGAGATAAAGTCAAGGAGATGCCTGTAGTTAAAGAGGAGCTGATAGTATATGGCTTTGAATTACACACAGAGTTTGGGATTTACTTACTTTAAGATTAGAAGTCTGCAATGAATTGTATTCAAAACAAAGACATGATGTTGTTTTTGTCTTACCATATCACTTCACATATTGCTTTGTAATTCACTAAAAGAGTATTGTAGAAAACCACCTAAGAGTCCATCCCAGTGATGTAGGAAATAGTGAGAGGTGGCCTGGAGCTTCAAGGTAGTAAGGATGTCATGTAAACAGAGGTGGAAGAGAGTTAAGGATCACTGGAGCCTTAACACAGAGTTAAAAAAATGGATTTTTACTTGTGAAAGAAAAATTATTCACAAAACCCTTGTATAAAATGACAAAGCAGATTTTATTTGGTATACTGAATGGGGAAGACAGATTCTGTATGAATAGAATTTAACATCATTCAAACAATAAGCTGGAAACTTCTTCACTGAGGTGAAAGAAAGGTCCAACACTATAGGATTAAGAGGGAGTGGTGTATGTAATTTAGTCACCAGGGTGTGCTAAATGTTGACTGTGCATCTAGACCTCTACCGGCACAAGGAGACTGGGAGACAGGGACCCTAGCTTTCTTGCTAACTATATTTCCAAGAGATGGTTCCCTGGTACTGGAGAAAGATGTTGTGTGCGTGTGTGTGTATGCGCGCGCGCACGCGTGTGTGTGTGTGTGTGTGTGTGTGTGTGTGTGTGTGTCCTGGTACTGGAGAAAGATGTTGTGTGCGTGTGTGTGTATGCGTGTGTGTGTGTGTGTGTGTGTGTGTGTGTGTGTGTTTGTAAAAGATATCTAAAAGAAAAAAAAGATTGACACATACACAATGTCTTAATTGCAATCAGTGGGGAAGTTGTGGAGCAAACCATAAGATCTTTGGGCAGCATTGAGTTTCTTAGACAGGCATTTCACACAGTAGTTATCCTAGGAACATGGTTTTGAATTGGCAGATTTTGTATGAAGGTTTATTCAAATCTAGTGTAAGTTGTACACAAAATACACTGAGGACTTGTAGCTTTTCTTGTTTATTTGAGTTACTTTTCTATTGCTGTGATAAAATACCCTAACCAAGGCAACTTATTAAAAAAAGAGTTTATTTGGCTTTGACTGTTCCCAAGGAATAAGAGTCCATCATGCCTTAGAGGCTTGGCAGCAAAAATGGCCAGAGAAGAAACCTCAGAGAAGAAATCTGAGAGTCAAAAAATTATAAGTGGGATGTGGCTATGAAACTCCCAATGGCCACTCCCAATGCTCATCCTCCTGCATGGTCATACCTCCTAAAGGTCCCATGACCCCGCCCAAACAGTGCTACAAATTGAGCATGTATTCATATACTTGAACCAATGGAGGACACTTCTCACTCAAATCACCAAACTGACCAAAGTTCAACCTAAGATACTCAGAGAAAACTGACTGCAGTTTGATAGAGGAGAATCTCTGTTATCATAAAAACCTAGATTTGCTCTGTCTTCATAGGCAGATTCACTTGTTCTGGGAATTTCAAATAAAACACATTGTTTATAATAGCCAGCATGTATCTTTTTAGGGAAATTCTTGGCATCATGTTCTGATACTCCTGTCTTCATTTCAGTTTAATACTATGCATATACATTATTAATAAGAGAAACAAATGTTAAATTTAACATTACATCAGCTTATATCTTTTCATACCTTTCAATACCAGATTAAAGCTACTTTAAAAAATTCACACCTTTAATCCCAGCACTTGGGAGGCAGAGGCAGGTGGATCTTTGTGAGTTCAAGGCCAGCCTGGTCTACATAGTGAGTTCAGGTCAGCTGGGACTACGGGGAGACCCTGTCTCAAAAACACACACACACAAAAATATTAAGATGCATTTGTTACCTTTGTTTTTGTTTTACCTTATCAAAAACAAAATTAAAATTCATGCATCCTGAACACTTCAAAAATTCAAATAAAGTACAAACAGAAAAAGCTAATATATTTCCTATTAGGAGGAAAATTACCATATTATAAGCATCTAATTTTACAGGAAAATAAGTAAGCAAGTGTAGTCACAACAAATGCTTAATGTAGGTTCCGACTATTTTCTAAATCCTGCACAATAGTTGGGGAAACCTTTAAAAAGAGAACAATACAACAGGTAGCTAATCAAACATTCAACTATATTGCTATTAGACAATGCAAAACAAGGAAACAACTTTTCAAATTTTGTTTTAACCCGCAGTTGCATAGCTCCTGCTGACAAACCAACTGGCCAACAATCTTATGCACATGCAAATAAAAGGTCAACATTCAGCTTGTAAATACATGCTTTAATTCACATAGAATTAGGGGAAAATATAATAACTAAGACAGGATACTATATTAATACTTAATTCACCATACTTATTCAAGATCGTTGGATAGAACATGTGCAGGTATTTTCTTTTATATACTTGTTTAACAATACTTTTGTTATTTTTTTGAGACACCCATAGAAGGTATTTTCATCGTATTTCCCTCATCCCCAAACTCCTCCTAGATCCACTCCCATCTCTCTACCCTCCCAAATTCATGTCCTCACTCCCACCCCATCAAGTCCAATATATTTTGCCCAAATACTCCTGAATTGCAGTCAACCTTCCAGAGGTCACAATATTAAAGAAAAATGACTCTTCCTCTCCTGCCGACATCACATGCCAATAGCTCCTCATCTGGGGCTGGGACTTCTTGCCCACCCCACGCTCTCCATGCTTTGAGGTTTTTCTGCCTTAAGCTTAGTAAGTCTTGCACATGCTGTCACAGTCACTGTGGGTGCGTATGTGCATTTGCCTTGCTTTCTGGAAAGTACTGCTTCCTTGTATTCATCCACACTCCTGGCTCTTACAGTCTTTCTGCCTGCACTTCCATGAATATCCCTGAGCCTTAGGATGAGGCAGGTGTCCCATTTAGTGCTGAGCACTCTGAAGTCTCTTTATCCCTGCACATTGACCAGTTCTGGCTCTCTGTGTTAATTGCTTTCTATATCAAGAAATAGCATCTCTGATCAGGGTTAAGAGATGCACTGATCAATCTGTATATATAAGTCATTAGGAGTATTTTAATCTTATGTCCATTTAGTAGAATACTGATATCAGGTTCTCTCCTAGGGCCCATGACTTACATAGTTCTTGGCCCTGATATTGGTGCCATGTATGGGTTACTTTTTTATGGTTTGAGAATTTTTTTACTGCATGTAATGAGATTTTATGAAATCCACTCCTGCATTCCCTCCCGCCAATTCCTCTTCTAGCCCCACCACCATTTTACCTTCCTGGTTTCATTGGTTCATTTTTTTAAAATATTTTTTTTATTTATATACCTCTGTATGTGTATGCCATTTATATGGAGGTGTCCATCGAGGCCGGGAAGGGTGTTGAGCTCCTAGAGCTGGAGTCTCAGCTCCACTAGGGTGCTGGGAACCAAACTCAAGTGCTCTGCAAGAACAGCAAGTGTTAACCTCTGAGTCATCTGTCCACCTAATGTGCATTTTCTTGAGATTGATATGCTACACACTAAGCAATGAGACTCCTTTGTGTGTTTTTCTAATAGGCATTCATTATATAATTTATAATGAAAGAAACAATCATGAACATAAACAGAAAGTACTTGTAAAAATAAATATCTTATAAAAGACATATTTAGGTCTTATAAAGAATTAATCAAATTTTGTGATGAAGTCAATGATCAAAGAACAATGTTATAACAAAAATGAAAACTCCCTCTAGGCAGACTCCTGCCCTTGTTTCCCTGCTTGAGGGTTAATAGAGTTGGGCATGTCAAGGACCTGGCTAAGGGCCATCCCAGAAAGACAGGCTCACTTTAAGATAGTGCACTTTTCCTTCCCAGAATTCCAAACCCTTTTGTAGCCCCTGCCAGGCCTCAGAGGTTCTGATGGGTATGCAGGCCTTTTCTAAGTCAGGTCTGTTTTCTTCTCCTCTGCCATTTTTTTTTTTTCAAATGCTGGTCAGAGACTAAGTATGCTGCTTTGGACTTCGGATTTTTTTTTCCTTATTCCCACCATGTGACTGACCTCATGTGACTGACCACCATGTGACTGACCTCATGTGACTGACCTCATGTGACTGACCACCATGTGACTGACCTCAGGGCCAGCTTATTGTCTCCATTCATCTTTCAGCTAAGCTATTTACAGCTTGCTGGTCCTGAGGTTATTTATTTTAAACTCTAATAAATTGTTCTCATGCTTCTGTTTGAGTCTGTTCTTAAATTCTCTTATTAATGAGAATTAGAAATCCAAGAAGAGAACCCCTACCTTTGGTAACCCTTCTTTTTTTCTTTTTGAAATATTTTATTTATTTTTATTTTATGTGTATGAGTGTACTTGCTGCATGTATGTAAGTGATCCCATGTTGGGCAATGCCCACAGAGGTCAGAAGAGGGCATCCTGGAGTTAGGATGGTGGTTAGCCACTATGTGGATGCTGGGATTCCAACCCAGGTATTCTGCAAAAGCAGTCAGTGCACTTAACCACTGAACCATCTCTCTAGGCTCTTCTTTCATGTCTTTTAATTCTTTAATCGACAGAAAAAAGAAACCAGTTCCTGTACCATTAGGTGACATCAGTATGAATATATGGTTACAAATACTTTAAAAAACACTACATAGAGCTATTGTATGTAATGCACCTTAGAGTGGTAGGTGGAGATGATACAGGAGACTCCCAAAATAACGCAGGATATTGCCAATTGAATTAGTAGATAAAACCCTGCTTTTGAGGAAGGGAAATCTTTGGGGTACAGGTCTTGAAATAATGGAGTGGGAACTGGCCTGGAAGCTTTCTAACAGAAGTTTGGCTGTCACAATGCTAGATGATCATATACAAACTACCAAGGGAGAATAACAATCAGTGCTCCATCCCAAACGTGTAGCCTAAAAACTAAGGCAACTGGCATGACACACTACCTCTATTGGTGCAGTAGTGGCACTGATATCTGGGGGACAATCAACAGCTATTTAATTGGACTTAAAGCCTTCTTGATGGGTGGGAACTCATAGGAGGCACTGTAAATTCAGCCAAATACACATGACATGAAAGGATATAGATCTTGGAGAAAACCCTATCTCTTTCATATCTCAAGACAAAAGAAAATTTGTACTATATGCTAAAAATCAATTCTTGTATTTACAGACAAGCATGCCATACAGCACTCATCAAAGAAGCTTCTTTTTGCAACATACGGAGGCTTCTGCCTAGTTGCACATCTGGGCAGGCACAGAGAACATATGTCTGCAAGATGCCCAGTAACAGGTGACACATCTGCAGTTAAATCTCTACAGCTAAAACTCATGGAGCATAGCAGAATAAGGGTAAAGGGAGGGCTAATGCATCTCTCAACTCTCACCAGTCAGGCTTCCTGTGTAGCAGAGTGTGATGCACACAGAAAGCCCCAACTGGCCAGGTTTTGGAGAATAAGAGACTGTAGAGTGTAGAATGGATCCCCTATATGGAACCTCACCCACCCATGACTTAGGAAGCGTTGTGGACAAGGGGGAGGAAAGATTGTAGGGGCCAGGACTGGTTCATGGAAGTAGAGGCTTCCAGTCCACTAGAGGCTTGCTCATGTGAACCTGTGGCAGTGGTGGCAAGGGAAGGACCCATGTCAGTTCGATTAAACAAGGGCCCAAGGGGAGGTGAGAAATAGGTGGTGGGTTGGTACTAGATTGAAAACTATTTTAGACTGCTGCTGGATGAGGGAGAGCATGGCTTATATATGACCACTGGATGTGCTGACTAGACTCCAGGGGACGCATTTACACTAAAGGACATTTGGGTACAAAACCTGAGTGACTAGGATTTAGCATGTGTGGCAGAGTGTGGGGGGTTCAGTAGGGGATAGGGGAGGCATGGCCGGAGCTAAGTAGCCCCTCACCCACTGCTCTGTTAGTAAGCCCAGTAAATTCACTAGGATTGTTCAAATTGGGGTTTTGGAGAATTCATACCTCATTTTGTTGTAGGACCAAGGGAAAATTGACCCAGACTTTGTTAGTGACTCCCAGGAGGAAATTTAGCAACAGAGACTATTACAGAGTTCCACAACTGATCAAATGCAGAGAATAAGTGTCTGTAAGATACTGAGTCCTAAGTGCCTAAGTAACACATCTACAGTGCAACCTCTACATATAAGGCTTAGGCAACATAGCAGAATGGGGAGAGATAATATTAATGCATCTCTCAACTCTCACCAGTGAAGCTTCCTTGTGCAACAGAGGGTGATTATCACAAAAAGCCACAACTGGCCAAAATGTAGAGATTAAGAGACAGCAAATTGCGTGTCCCTGGATAGGACTCCTATAGTAATCCTCTACCACCACTGGGATATTTTGGAAGAGGAGGGAGAAAGACTCTAAGAGCCGGGGTGGTGAATGACCACAAGGAAGCAGAGTTTTCTAGGTCATTGGGAACTTGTTCATATGAACTTACAGCAATGGTGACAGCATGACAAGACCAGGCAAACTCAAATCAGACCAAAAATCAGATTAGAAGTGGAGAAATGGTTAAGAAAACCCAACCTTAGCTGAGAAACTATTGGCAACTGAGCACAGAGTGAGAGAGAGAGAGAGAGAGAGAGAGAGAGAGAGAGAGAGTATTGTTCTTTATGGGAGTGTTGCTAGAGAGGCTGAACAGGCCATAACAGATGAACTTAACACTGAAAGACATGCAGGGTCACAAACTTGAATCGATAGGCTTTAACATGTATGACAGAGTTCATGAAATTTGGAGGGGGATATGTAAGGGGGTGCAGATATTTTAGGAGGCCTAAATTTGATTAAGATGTATTATATGGGGCTAGATAACTGCTGCAGCCGTTAAAGACTCAGGGACCAAAATTAAGTTATAAACACAGAAGAAGAAAAAGAATCAGAGAAGTCTTGATAATATAAGGAGTGGGGGTAAGGGCAGGAAGTGCTACTTAGGTGAGGGAGAGAAATGAGTGGAAATGATTTAAATGCAGTACTCCTTTATGAAATTCTCAAAACGGTGAAAATGACAATACAAACTCAACAAATGGTGGCTCTCATTACAGCCCTGATGTAGATCACTAGATATATTGCCCTCTCTACACTGCTCGGCTTTTTACAACACACTGTCCCCACATGTTCCAGAGATTTTCAGTTCTTGTTTAGTAGTGCAGAGTGCTGTAAAGGAGAAACATTCATGTTCTTTGTTCTTTCAAATGCTATCTCTTCAGAAGTTTATGATTAGACATTTTCAAGTGTTCGATGAGAGGACTACTTTTCTAAATACATGAAGCATAGGTATTGACTAAATAAATATGCCTATGTGAAAAAATACAAGCAATTTCCAAATACAAACTATAGTATACTATATTACTTTTAATATAAAAATGTATTTGCCAAATATGTGATAGGGTTTTTATTCTTATAGTTTATTTAACATGCTCAATGAACAGAAACAGTCACTGACACATTCTCCACCCAGAATTTTCTGTGCACACCTTGTGCTTCCTGACCATTACAGTACAACTATGTGTCTTTTACAAGAGAACAGCGTGCCTTTTCTTGAGTGTCTAAACAGATGAATGTCATATACAGTACAATTTCATGACCTTCATTACACAAATTGAATACTCACATCAACATGTATGCCTCCTGTCCTGCACATATACACACACACATTAACACATACGTATACTCATTCTCCATTTTTAAATGAGAAATTCTAGATGCTTTAACAGTAACCTGGGTATAATATTTATCTCTATTCTGTCTTGTCTCAAAGTGTTCTTGCAGCATTCAGTGATCACAGTATATACAGTTGTTGGCTTTGGCAAGATCTGTTATAAGTAGGCTTCTTGTACCCCTCTTTCTGTATTCAATATGGTTTCTTTATCAATATTTTATTTATTATTATTTTAGGTAAGTGCACACGTAATGCAATGTCCACAGAAGTCAGAAGAGGGTGTCGGAGTCCCTGCAACTGGAATTACAGTCGGTTGTCAGCTGCTATGTGGGTGCTGGAAATCGAACCCGGGTTCTCTGCAAGAGCAACCAGTGCTCTTAACCACTGAGCCATCTCTCTAGCCCCTAATATGTTTTCTTTTTATTACGATTATTTTTATGATTCCAAAGGGAGGCAAATTTAACAATTTTTCCAGAAATAACTTGAAGCAGGTTATTATATATGTGTGTGTATATACATACACATACACACACACACACACACACACACACACAAAGTTTAAGGGGGAGAAATGGGAATAAGCAATCAAAGACCAAAGGATTTGCCAACACGGGGTCAACTTTGGTGGAATAATGGTCTCCATTAGCTCTGTTTTTCTTTTTCTCTTTTTGGAAAGTCTAACAAAAAATTTAAAAATTAAAATTGGAAAAATTTTCATATTATACTGTATGTAAAATGCACAGTTACTATAATAGAGTCTGACCACAGAGATGGTATTTAAAATAGATCTAAATGAGCATCTCTCAATGAGTGCTATAAGCATAGCTGTATAAATATTATCATGTCATCCAACACGTTATTCAATAAAAAGGTGCAAAAATGTGCTTTTTATATTTTTAGGGAAGTAAACAGGATGTATAGCTAACTAGAGAAAAAATGTGTGTAACATAATAACTAACACAATCTGAAATTTATTTAATTTTTTATATTTTATTTATTATTTTTATTTTACATAGATGCATGTATTTCCTGCGTGTAAGTAAGTGCACCTGTGTCATGCAATACCCATGGAGGACAGAAGAGGCTGTCAGATCCCCTGGAACTGGAGTTACAGACAGTTGTTAGCTGCCATGTGGATGTTGGGATTTGAACCCAGGTCTTCTGCAAGAACAGCCAGTGTTCTTAATCACTGAGGCATCTCTCCAGCCCCTTAAATCTTATTATGTGCACCATGTGTCCCATAATTTCAGGTTTAATTTGTGGGAAGCTAATGAGGAGGTATCACCATCACTCTCATGTTATTGAGAGGAAAAAACAAATAATCAAATAAACCAAAACCCTGAAACACACACACACACACACACACACACACACACACACACACACGGTTTGGATATGGTGAAGGAGGCTAACCCAGGGGAGATGGCATCATCCAGTCAGCAATTCCAAAAGAGAATGTGGCAATATTACACAAAGATCATTTTTCTAGGGTCAGCCTTAACCCCTGCATGGACAGAAGAATGGCAGCTGCCAAATAGAAGCTTTGACTAAAAAGACTTGACTGACTGCATTGTTTTGAGTTGATTTCTAGTAAATTTCTTAATCACAGGAGCAGCTGAGAGTACTGGTGATGCAAGCAGGGCCACTCTTATGGTTCAGACCAACATGAAAATCCAATGAAAGTTGTCTGAGATAATTTTTAAGTAAAGATGATGATTTCTAGCCTATGTAACTTGCCTCCTAGCCTCACCTCTATTTTCTGATGAAAAACACTAAACGTGTGTGTGTGTGTGTGTGTGTGTGTGTGTGTGCATGCGTGTGCAAAATTCCTTGAGGTCCTGATGATTTCTTGCATAGATAAATGGGAGAACCTCATCCCCAGCCATAATGAGAACTGTAAGTGATCTCTGTCTCGCCTGCTGTCCACCCTAATCAGGTTCATGTTTGAGTTTCAGTGCTGAGGAGGCACACTGTAGGGGTCATTTGAGCGCATCACAGATTCTCTCCCTAATTAAGAACCTTTTGATCTGTGACCACTGTAGATTATTCCTCACAGATCAAGACATGGTTTCAGATAGAAAATTGTTCACTGTATTTCAAAAAGTGAATGAATAAACAATTGTGGAGGGTTAGATAGTGGAGAGTGTTAGGGGCTGTGTCATTTGGGGATTTACACACCTGTCAACAGAAATGGCTTAACATTTCCAGGTGAATATTCAGTTCAGCATCATCAGAGAACTGGACAGCAAGTACAGTAGATCCATTCTGTGTGCATCAACAGGCCTCAGCAAAGATCTGAGAAAAGGACTCAAAAAGATTCAGGTGAGCAGCAGGAGATCACAGCAGTACCCAGGAAAGGAGGCCTATGTTGACCTCTTCTCATTAAAAGATGAGCGAAGAGAAAAAAACCAGTGGGCAGTCCTCGAAAACACTCTGGAAAACAGACCAAAGAGAAAATGTACAGAGAAAAACAAAATAACACATTTTGGTTAAAAATTTAACAATGAAAACAATAGTTTAGAAAGCATATGATTTTTCTCAATAAACAAGAGCAGGGAATGGAATGCAAGCTCCTGTGACCAGCCTCTTGAAAGGTCCTAGGATAACAGCAAATAACAGAACACAGCAATCTATCTGTCCAGACTACTAGACTTAGTAATGATGAAAGTTGTAGGGTCTTATCAATAATTAGAAGCAGATGGGAAAATGTAACCCAAGTTTCAGTCCAGAGATTATTTCCTCCTGTCTCATGACATGGAGAGAAAAAAGTTAGAATATATAGGAAAAGCAGTAATTGGGGATAAACAGTGACAGAAAAGACATCGTCATATGAAATGTGTTCAGTGGTAATATTTACACTTCTACCCCATTCCCCAGTTACAGTTTCCAATTCACAAGGAAATATAAATAGAAGAGGTAGTAAATTTTTATAGTAATAAAAAAGTTGGGCATCTATGAAATGAATAATTATAAAAGGTAGGATATATTAATATTATGAAAGAAAAATTAAAATAAGATTGTTAAAAATTTGACATACTAAAATATCAAAAATTTTTCATTTTCTTAATTGTAAATTTGTTTATAATTAATATGATTAAAGGAAAGAAACAAAGCCCAGTACTTTTAGTATGGTATATTTATAATTTTAAAGTAAAGAACTTCATTATTCAAAAACTCATGTATGGAGTACAATATTAGAATATTCAGCTGATGGCAAGTCTACATACCAGGTAAGGGATGGTTCATTTTCTGTTTGTTGTACTGAAGCGGTTTTTCTCAACTCTGAAAGATATGAATGGACTGTCAGATACTTCTTCACATGTGTATGTATGCGTATAAGGAATTCAGACTACTTACAGTTAATGTAACTTGTAAACATATCTTAATATTTATAAATTATACTCAGTAACATGTTTTATCATGGGTTTTTCTACACTAAGTATTCCCACTGCACCTTTCTGTCCCCAACATCCCCCTTTGACTTTCATATCTGTGATGATTTGAATGAGAATGTCCCCCACAGGCTCCAAGTATATGAACATCTGGTCCCCAGATGATGGCTCTGTTTAGGGAGGTTTTAGAAGATGTGGCTATCCTGGAGGAAGCATGTGGCTGGGGGTGGGCTTAGAGAGTTCTTAAGCTTTGCCCGATCTCCAGTCGCTCTCTTGCTTCCTGTGCCTGCGTGATAATGTGAGAGCTTAGCTTCTGCTGCTCCTGCTCCAGCCACCTCCAGCCACCATGCCTCCATGCCATGATAGACTGTAATTCCCCTGGAACCGTAAGCTCAAATAAACCCTTCCTTCTATCAATTGCTTGGGTCAGTGTTTCTATCACAACAACGGAAAAGTGACTAATACAATGTCATATGTGTTCTAGTACCCTCCCCAGACCCTTTCTTAAAGCTTCAAATTTCCTGGCCTCTATTCACACTAATTTACACAGTTTTCAAACTGTTCCACAAAATATAAAAGGATAAAGCACTACTAAAACCATTCTGCAAATCGGTATAACTTTGATGATAAAACCAGTTAATAACAGAACAAAAAGGAGAAACTACAAACTGTCTCTACAGTTAACAAAAATGAAAAAAATTCTCAGTAATATACTTGAAAATCAAATTCAAGATTTAAGCTCACATTTACTAGAATGGGACGATCACACAGATGGTTCTGTCTACCACACAACATGAGAACCTGAGTTCAGATCCCCAGAACCAATTAAAAATCAGGGCATACTTGCAACCCTAGTGCAGACAGAAGAAGAGGTGCGGGATGGGGAAAAGACATCATTATCCTTTGCTGGTATTGTCTTCTGAAAATGGTATTTCATACATTACCTACCTACCACTAGTATTCTGGACTTTTCAGAAAATGATAATTTGCTTTCCAACACAGTATGAAGGTTATTGGCATATACTTTTGACCCCAAATAAGTGCACTGTGTTTTTTCAATGCCAATATAAGGGAGATTTTGATCAATGTGAGATAACACTACCCATTCAAAACTCTTAACTAAGGTAATTTTGTATTACATAACAGTTCTCCAAAGTATCTTGAGCAGAATATTAATATGAATGGAAATCTGCATTGGTTGAAAGAGTTGTGAGCTTTCTTTACTCATGATAAAACTGCATAGAAATAGTAAATTCTCTGTGGAAAGCCATTGGTACTATGGCAAAAGTATTTGGTGATACAAATTCTAGTTAAAATAGCCAAAACCCCATATGTGTGTTATTCCATCTCCATGTAGTAAAACTCCATGTAGTAAAAAGTGTACTGGTATGATGTTTCGTACTTGTATTCCATGTTATCAAAACTGTGAATTTCCAAAAATGTAATACATGCAGTAATAGACATAAAGAAAGAAACAAGGTGATTCTCTTTATACAAGAAAGGCAATTGAAAAAAATTCAACAAATCTTCATGATACAATTTCTGAAGAAACTAGGGATTGACAGAACATACTTCTACATAACATAACTCCGACACTACAAATTTATATCCAGTATTAATTCATTTTTAAAATATCTGAGAGCATATCCTCTAATACTTAGAATGTGACAAAGGTGCCCAGTCCTTCAAGTCTTATTCAATATAATGGTCAAAGTCATAGCGCAATAAAAAAGAGAACGTTATTGAAGCAATAACCATTGGAAAGGTGCTAAATTAGCCCTATGTACAAATGAAATGATTCCATACTTAAAAGACCACGTGAACTACACAAGAAAACTTTTTATTTAATACATATTTTTGGTAAATCAATTACAAATGTCAGTGGTTTATACCAATAACAATCTTGCTGAGAAAGAAATTTGGAAAAAAGTCCCATTCACAATAGCTTCAACACAAAGTAAAATAGAAATATACCTAAACACAGAGATGAATATCCCTCTACAAGGAAAACTTAAATTAACACACACACACACACACAGACACACACACACACATACACATACACACACATACGCACACACGCATACACACACACGCATACACACACACACATACACACACACACACACACACACACAAGTTTAAGATGATGCTGGGTGATAGAAATCTCTTCAATGTTCCTGAATTGACAGAATTAGTATTGTGAATATGGCTGTATTATCAAGAGTGATCTATGCAGTCAGTTCAATCTACGTCAAAATTCCAATGATATTCTTCAAAGTACCAGAAGAAACAATTCAAAACTTTGTACAGCAACTCCAAAGCAGAAATAACAAAGCCTGAAGTGTGTTTGAGGTCACATTACTTGACTTCTAAGTGTACTACAGAGACATAGTGACTAAAACAGCAAGGTACTGACACAAAAACAGACATGTAGGGACTGGGAAGATGGATCCACAATTCATATCATTAGCTGCTCTTGCAGAAGACCCAGATTTGGTCCCCAGAACCCATGTGGTGGTTAACAACCACCTGTAACTCCAATCCCAGGCCCTTTTCCAGTCTCGTTAGGCATTACACATATGGGTGCAATTACATACATGAAGGCAAAACACTCATACAAATCAAAAAAAGTTTTTATTAAGATACTTGCATACTTGTCCTTTTTTACATTTTTAATTGAATTTTTGTGATTTTCATGCAAATGAGTTTGATGGCATTTAGACGCCCCTCCCACTGACTCTGCCCAATTTTATGAACACACACACACATATCCTGTAGAGTATGACTTGTGTTCCCCAATGTCCTTCTATATGAATCTATTCACTGGGCCCACCAAGAGTTCTAACCCTGTAAAACACTGTCTTTCCCCCTTTCAGCTGCCATCAATTGACAAATTTTAATTAAGTTGGGTTCGGATTTCTTGCACACTTCCCTATGTTGGGATGTTTTCTGGTCTGAGCTTGCCTAGGACTTGTGCATGCTGTCGTCTTTGCTGTGAGTTCATATGAGTAAATGATCAGCTGTCTGAAAGACTGTTTCCTTGTGGTCATCCAACCCCTCTCACACATAATCTCTCTTCCTTCCTCCTCTTCCACAATGATCCCTGAGACTTGGAAGGCAGAGGTTTGAAATAACTCTTTGTCTTAGATATTATGAATGGGGTTAGATGAAATCTTAAAGTAGTTTTGATTTGCATTTCCTGTTCTACTAGGTGAAGTAATACAGGCTCAGAAAAACAAGTGACATATGTTCATTCTCATTTGTGTATCTTAACTTTAAATCCATAAATGTGAATATATATCCTGACGTAACCACAGGAACCAGGAAAGGAACCATGGGATAAAGGGGAAAAAGGAGTTCCAGAGAAAGCTGGTGACAGGTGTAATTAAGGAGGAAATATGGAAAGGGGGCTACTTTAACTGGGAAGGCAGTAATAGCCAGGCTTATATGGGGGGTGAGAGGAATAATAAATATTCCTTAGATGGCATGAAAAACCAGTGGAAAATGTATTAGTTCAAAATCCTATAGAAAAATACACATACAATAATCAAGTGCATGTGTACAACTGAAGGCCATATAACAACAAAACAAAACAAAACAAAACAATAAAAAACAAGTGCTAGGTAGGAGAAACCTCCCCTCGAGTTGTTGGACAGGGTAGTCCAAGAGAATCCCCAAATAATACTGACGATTACCTCAGCCCTCGACTCTCCTCAGAACTTGAAGGTAAAACTCTATTGCTGAAGACAGGCCATGCTTCAGTCATAGAACTTGGAACAATTGAGCTGGAACTGACCTGGAAACATTCTCCCTGAAGACTAACGCTCATCATATCAGAGGATACCAGTAAAAGAGGCCAAGAGAGAAAACCAGTCAATGGTCCTTCCCAACTGTAAGCCCAATAAACAACAATGACTGTCCAGTAAACTGTTGTGATAGGTGTAGTAGTGACACTTTTATCAAGGGGGAAGTCAACAGTTATCTAATAAGAATTAAGGCTGTCTTAATGGCACGGTACTCACGTGTGGTACTGTAAACATAGCCAAATATGCATGGCTGGAAAGGTCTAGGTCCCAGAGAAAACCCACTTTGCCACATCCCTATACCAACTTATTTTCTTACTTTATTCAAATTATGCATCCTAATATCTATAAACAAGTGTGCCTTTCACCCATCATCAAAGAAGCTCCTTTTTGCAACAGATGGAAGTCATTACAGAGTTCCAAAATTGGTCAAACTCAGAGAATAAGTGTCTGTGAGATGCTTAACCCTAAGTGACACATTTTGAATTCAACTTCTACACATAGGATGAATGCTTCTCTCAGATCTCAACAGAGAAGTTTCCTTATGCAGCGGATGGTAGATAACACAGAAACCCACAATACACACATAGTTCAATGTTTAAGTATAAAGCACAAAAAGAACTGCTTCGATTGAACTTTTGCACTTTAAAATTAACAAACATTTCTTCGTTATCAATAGGCAGTTGGCTGTTTTGGAATCTCTTTAAGCCTTTTTTTGTTTTTATACAGCTTAGTGCTAACTGAAGCTGAACAATCTGGACAGGAAATTCTTTCAGACCAAGACTGCAGAGAGTCACTTTGGAATACCCAGTAGTTTTCCAAATACACTGATTCCTATATTCTTGCTTTTCTTGAGAGCTGTTTCCTTGAATCCTTGCTATGCTGGGTGTGTGAGTCCATTGATTCATTTAACCTCTCGAGTCTAAACCCTTCAACATTATTGACTGGCTCCATGATGTTATCCCTGACTGCTCTTCTCATAACCCTCAGGTCACCAGCCACTCCTTTGTCTTATTCAGCTCTCTCTTACCACTCAGGCTTTACCTGTGTTGTTACAGGAGAACAGTATTAATCAACCATCTCTTTTTTGTGACTAATACCTCTTTATCATCTTAACTGTTTCTTCTCACAAATTCATTTATAAACTCCACAGCAGGAGTTGGGAGGCTGCCATTTGCACATAGGCCTTACCAAACACACTGCATATCTTACTAGGTTCTGTCTCCCAAGCAGATTTTAAGTGCACTCTACACATCATATAGGTATAAGGAAAACAAACATCATGGTAGAGGAAATGTGAAAAAAGGAAGGGCACACGAGTACAAAATGGGAGGGGAGTTCAGTGGCAGAGCACCTGCTATGCGAGGCCCTGGGTTTGATCCCAAGCACTGAAATGACAAACAGAAGACTTAAATGAGTATTTCTGTAAATACTGTGTATAGCAACACAATTATACAAAATTAAACAAATTCTGCATTTTAAAGCACAAAAAACTGTTGAATTCTGCTTAACATTAAGTTAAGTTGCTGGAAAAAATTTGCATTAAGTTGCTGGAAAAAATTTGTTGACCAATCAGTTCATTCCTCAATGTGTGAGTTAAACACTAAAATAGAGAATAGGGGGTGATTATTTCCTTTAGACTTTAGTATAGACTTATCTATCCTCTGTCATTTCAACTAAAATTGGCTATCCAAGTTGGCACCAATTCATTTATTCAAACAATATTCTATTCCAAGTAACAGCTTGTTATTGCAGAAATAAAAATTTTCAGTAATTCTGAAACCAAACATGAAATCAATGCTATTATTAGCACCATTTTGACAGAGTGTTAATTATTTTATGACTATATCAAATATTATTTCAGATAAACTGAAATCAGAACTAGGGTCTGTTGTCTTCAGAACCATTTGTTTTTTATCACAATCAAATAAATGATTGGATTCACAAACTAACCTCTTGCTCTCTTCGTTTTTAGTCTCTCTGACTTTCCCCTTGTTATTTTTCATATGGAAATGAACTTCAATATAGAGAGTGAAATATGGGAAATATTGGGAATGCTCCCATGATACTATGAGAACTATAATAAAAGGTAAGTTATCTGAAAGATGTGGATACAAGTACAAAGAAAAGAACTGTTAGCAGGGACCAGCAGGAGTATCCCTGGAGCTAATGGGAAAGCTGTGATAATAAAGCATTGAGCTGGTCTCTAGGACCGCTCCCCACATACGGCAGGATTTCCCGGATGGCCTTCTGGGCACCTTGAGTAGACAACGTTGAGTGATCGCCCATGTCACTTAGGACTCATGACTGCTACATGGTGAACTCCATCTCACATTCAGGCAGCCAAATCTCTCATATGATCATGTCTCAGGAATCCCTTTCTTACAGGCCTTGAAGATCCGCAAAGTTGTGAATTCAGAAAGAAAAGAAAAAGATCTGTCTTTACTAAGAGCCTAAATTTATGTCGGTCACATGCACTGGGAACTCTTCTAGACTAGGTGGTCTCAGAGAGATGAGGGGTAAAGTGATCATATTGTGTCACTTTGTTGGCTCTCTCATTTTTCTCAATAATTTTCATTCTTTTATTGGAGCGCGTAGCTCTCATGGGCACAGAGAAAGGAAAGAAGATAAAGTTTGAAAAAGGGAAAGTAAAGAAAATCTGGTCCCTTAGTTACACATTAAAATGTGGGACATTCATCCAGTTTCAACTTTTCCCTTTAGAAGCAAAGACTTTTGCACTCTTATTCCCCAACACTATTTTGATAGCATTCCCCTAAATTAATGGTGGCCTCACTATGGGTGAGGGACAGACATGAGGGACAGAATAAAAATGTCTGGTTAATGGTACAGATTTATTATACTGTGTTGTAATGTATACATAATATGGCTTCATAACACAAGGAAATAAAATCTCCTGCAGTCCTACTGTTTTCTCTTTGTTTACCATGTGCTGTTTGAGTAAGTACAGTAAACTGATGATATCTTGGGCTTTGGTGTTAAAAAAAAAATACTTCTAAGCTAAACACCACAATGGAGCCCAATTTTTCTCCAGAGTTTTTGAAGGAATATAAGACAATGAAAATCAAACCTTATGCTTGAAATGTGGGTCTTAGGAGAACTGAAACAATTGGGATTGCTCACTGTAGCTGAGTCAGGGAGGAGCACCATGGGGGTGCCAGCTACCAAGGGCAAGCTGGACTACTCCAGGGAGTATCCTGCTTGGCTAAATGCTCCTTTGCGATCAGTCTGTGCAGTAACCCAAACTCAGACTTAGTCTCAGCGCATATAGTTAGAATGCCAGTGGGGACGTTTAAATCCCTAAGCACATCAACTCAGGGAAATATGTAAACCATAAATTGGTCTCAAAGCCAAGGAAAAAGAATGAGAGGCATTGGATGTACTTTGTGTTTTCATTTCTTCTCCGTGCTCACATTTCTCATTAAATAATGCTTGCTCGTTTCCTTGTTTAAGACTCTGACATTACATCTCTATCTCCATTTGTTCTGACAATGAATAAGGACATCTCAGTGCCTGCTCAGAAGACTATTCATCAGCACACAAGTCAAAAAGAATTGGAAAATATGCACGAAAATAAAACAGCAAAAACATTTGTACTGCTGCAAAGAAAAACCTGTCACTCCCCATCATTTGGGAAGGACGTCCACATTAGAGAGGCTGTGCACCTACTTTAACATATGAACAAATAAAAGAAGAATGAAAATAAAGCACAGTACAAAGTTACTATACTAAACTTCTAATTGGTTCCCTGTTGGCCGTTTGTTTATGATGTGCTGAGCACACTGACAGGATAGTCACTGAAGAGCACGACAAATGTTTGAGATGAACACAAAAACTCCAGATCCACTGCCAACATAAAGCGCTCACTCCACAAGTCAGCTAACATTTCCATTTTTAATTGGTACAACATTTTTGCAATTATAGACCTTTCTTCTGAGTTTGGCTTTTATTTTTATTGAGGAAGAAACACCCACTAATATTTCTTGCATTAAAAGGGAATCATTTTCTAAATCAGTCCTTCAACGTCAGTGTTCTTTCTGATAAAGCTAAACTTCCCTGGCATGTTTTCTCTCTGAAAGGACTCATGCTGCTGGTAGCATGAGGCGGTTGCTCCATAGCATAGACTTTAAAATGTAACAGAGCCAGGAGAGGCTGAGGAGAGCAACCTGTGCACCAGATGTTCCATGTGATCTCCCCTCACACCACGCAAACCTGGGAGCATATTCTCTATTGTGACTAAAGGCCTTGGAATTATTTTGTTTTCTTCTATTTATACTGGAGAGGAGTCATGCCAGTAGCCTCATGATACTCTGAAAGTGTGTGAATTCTCAAATGCAGTTGGTAGAAAGTGTGTGAATTTTCAAATGCACTTCTCCTTGAAACCTCTACAGCAACTACTGGTCATGCTGGGTAGCTTTAGTGTCAACTGGACACATCTGGGTTGAGGGAGCCTCAATTGGGGAATTTCCTCCATTGGACTGGCCTATGGCCATGTCTGTGGGGCATCTTCTTGATTGTTGAGTGATTTGGGAGGGCCCAGCCCACTGTGGCTGGTGCCACCCCTGGGCAGGTGGGCCTGTGTTGCCCAAAAAAGCAGGCTGAGCAGGGGCCCGGGGAGCAAGCCAGTAAGCAGCACTCCTCCATGGCCTGTGCTCCAGCTCCTGCCTCCAGGTTCCTAGCCTGAGTTTCTACCTTGGGCTCCCTGGTGAACTGTGACCCAAGAGATGTAAGATAAAATAAATCCTTTCCTCCCCAAGTTGGTATTGTTCAGAGTATTTTGTCACAGAAATGGAGAAACAAATTAGAATATTGGTGTTCAGTAGGAAAATGCAAATTATTTTGCCTTCTCTGAATACAAGAAGATATAAAATCTAGTCTTTTATTTTCATTGTGCCAGGAAAAAAAGAGTTGTTATGGACATACTAAAATTGTAACCTTCCAAATTAATATTCCAATTAATTCTATTTCAACAAGGGAAAAATCAGAATTCAAGTACATAATACAATTGTGTTGAGTGGAAAATAATTAAAAGGTGAAAACAAAGGAAATCATCAACTGTATGTGGAAAATAACAGGGCAAAAGTATAAATAAATCACTGAAATGAATCTAGGGTTACATATAAATAGAGATGAATAACATAGGATTGTACACTATGATGTCAGCATAGTTGACATCAATTGTCAACTCTAAATTAACCATATAAAACTTAGAATTCAAAATAAAGAATGAGAGAGACACTTTCACATTTGAAATACTGAGTCATAGATTTGCAGAGGAGAACTCTATTTCGTATGTGGGTCTAAAAATGAAGCATTGGAAATTAACTCCTACAGTACTGATTGTAAGACAGTGGCAAATAGAGGGAAACTAGAAATGTAAAGAAGAGAATGGACATAATCCCATCCTATAGTGGAGTCCATAAACATTCTCATAGTCTAAGAGACAGGACCACTACCAATTGCTTGGTGAAAAGATTCTCATTCTGAGTAGAGAAGTAGAAACTGGGTAAAGAAGTTTAACACTGGAGTCCTGTCTAGGGACCCACAATCTTCAGACTCCTAGTCTCATCACTTTGGCCATTTGTGGCTTTCTATTGCATAAGGAAGCTTCACTGGTGAGAGCTGACAGATGCACTAGAAAATGTGTCTGTGCCCTGTTCTGCTATGTTCCCTAAGTCTTAGATGTAGAGGTTGCATTGTAGATATGTTACTTAGGCACTTAGGGCTCAGCATCTCACAGACACTTATTCTCTACATATGATCAGTTGTGGAACTCTGTAATAATTTCCACCTGTTGCAATAAAAACTTCTTTGATGAGGGGTAAGAGATATACTTTGTCTATAAATATAAGGATACATATACATATTCAGGGTTCTGTAAGAAATTATGTATGTCTAGGTAGGTGGCAGAGGTAGGTCTTTCTCTAGGATCTGTCACTCTTCCAGCCATGTGTATTTGGCTATGTTTACAGTACCACAGATGAGTTTCCTCACACTGAGCAGGCTTTAAATCCAATTAGTAACCCTTTGTTCCACTATGTTCCCTGAGCCATAGTTGTAGAGGTTCCATTGTAGATGTGTCCCCTAAAATTGGGCATCTCACAGACACGTTCTTTGTGTGTGACCAGTTGTGAACCTCTGTAATAGTCTCTGTTCCAGAAGAAGTTTCCTTGATGAGTGGTGACTGGCATCCTTGTCTGTAAATGTAAAGATTGATATTTACCATACAATAAGAAATTATGTTTGTCTAGGGATGTGACACACTTAGGATTTTCTCTAGGATCTATAACCTTTCCAAGCACGTATATTTGACTATGTTTATAGTGCCACACATGAGTTCCCTCAGATTGAGTGGGCTTTAAGTTCAATTACGTAGCTGTTGATTACCTCCGAGATAAAAGTGTCATTACTTCACCAATGTAGTTTGCTGTGCTGGTTGTTGTTGTGGTTATTAGGCTTTAAAGCTACGGTTGGACCTTTGATTGATTTTTTTCCACCATAGAAGCTTTCATGGTGTCCTTCAAAACTATGAGAGCTGGCCTTCAGGGAGGAGGCTTCCACGTCAGCTCCAGTTTCATTGCTCCAAGTCCTGTGTCTGAAGTATGTCCTGTTTTCAGCAGTAAACGCTGACCGTCTTTTGAGGAAAATGGGTTTCTAAAGTTCCTTTGGAATTAATGTCTTGATTAAAGACATTAAAGCAAGTTAATATTGCAGGCTAATGTTTTACAAAATTTTATAAGATACTTAAAGTAGAGACTAATAGAAAATTATGAAAAGGTTAAATGAAAGATTTTGTCTACTACACTAAAGATTTTTACGTTTTAGCTTAAAAATGTAAAATTTTAGCTGTATAATGTAATTCTGGGTCTTCTCAGGCTTCTTGTAGCCGAAAATGATCTATTCCTCCTGGACTTCCTCTGAAGACCCATGAGCTATTACAGGGCACCCTGGGAAGAAGGGTGGAGCCTAATGTGGGGAGAGATTGGAATGAAAGGGTTGGCACCATTCTGAGAAGCAGGGAACAGGAAGCAGGCAAGCCAGCCTGCCCTGGACCCCGTGGGGTGCCGGGGGACCTTGTGAGGACCCCATGGACCGCTCACAGAACTCTATGGTGTGAGTGGGTGTACGAAGATGTGAAATGAGGCAGACCATGGGCAAAAGCGGTGGGCCAAGCCAAGCAGAGCTGGGTGCCAGGTGTCGGTGTTCTTTTCTTTGTAAGCCACTCTTCTCCCCCCACCCCCGAAAATATAAACTATGCAAAATCCAGATAAAGATGTGTTACGTGGTTTGTCTACCCACGTCAGGAGCAGGGACCCTAAGAGAACTCGGGCGACACGTCTGAAACCACGATCTTGTGTAAAAAATATGATATTGCCTTTGATATAATTGTATTTTAATAAATTTAATATTGGGACTCAGAAAAAAATTTAATGATAAATTAACTTCCCAACTAACACAGTTTATGTGGAATCTCACAAATTCTGGCATACTTTCTGGAAAATCATTTATTTCACCCCAAAATGAGTGTTAGAAATAAACAACTTAAGAATAGACAATAAAGGGATTTTAACTCCAGAGACAAACCAAGGGATAACTATCAAGTTCTCTGGATTCAAAAGAATTAGGGATTGACCCAGGCTAAGCTTATAATAAGTGCATCCATGCCACCTGTTTACCATGGCAAAAATAATGAAAAATGCTGTTCAAGCATGCCCTAACTATGCCCCAAATAAATTTTATTTTAAATACCTTTACCTTTAGTTGAAAATCACCAAGACCATTAAAAATATTATTTTGTTAGGCCTTGAGCTCAGAATTTGAAAAGCCCTAATTAATTTACTACTTACAATACTCTTAGGATTTAAATATACTCATTTTTTCATTTGGCAAAAGTTCATTGAACCAAAATGATGTGTTCAAGGTCTCACAACTGCTTGGGAGTAAGATTAAAATCTTAATTATACATATTCCATATGAATAGGCTTTGATACTTTGAACTATTTCATGCATAAACAAAAATTTCATTAATTGTTTTAGATAATGATGATTTTTAATTATTACTCAGATTCATTATAGTTTCTTATAGCACATTATCTCTAAGAATTATATCAGAGGTTCTATGCTTCAAACATTTCTTGACTCTATTCATGTAAGATTTTAATATGTGCTTTTCCTACAGAGGGGTATAATTTTACTAAACACAGTATCTTACTACCTGAATTGTTATGCTTTGAGCATGAAATTTTGGAACTTAGTCCTTGATGGTGGAACTATTTTAACAGCATATGGAGGCTTTGGGCGATGGGTCTAATTGGAGGAAGTGGGACACTGGAGTATGCCTTCATCAACCCTGATCCCCAGTGTCTATCTGTTCTTTACTCCCTGTATGTCATAGTGTGAATAACTGTCGTCTACAACACCCTCCTACCATCATGTGTTCTGCTTTCAGACAAACCCAGAGAGACTGAGTTAGGTAGCCATGGGCCAATCCCTTTGAAACCATGAGTAAAATGAACATTTTCTTCCTTTAAATTGCCTTTCTTCAGTATTTGGTCACAACAGTGCAAAGGCACCTAAGTGCAAGTAGAAATAAGGTGATTTTCCTCTTACTCCCTCAGGATGTTATTGTCACAAAAGTATTTGAAGTCACTATGGTCAAATAGTAGCTTCTTATTCTACAAGGGGCTCTGATAGTTCCTTTGAAAAGCTCTTTGTATTTTCTCTGTATTTTGATCCCTTTAAATGTCACTATGATCAGTGTTCACTGTGTGTGTGCACATGTATACTCACCCTCAGGTTCCTTCACTGTTCAGTTACACAAAATTCACACACTCTGTAGTCCACCTCATGGCTTCTCCATCTGTACTTTGAAAAATATTTCTGCATTCTAGAGAAATCCTTCTGAAATGCAGCAGCCTCACTAATTTACATCTCCACTTGCTACTGTTTGTGTTTCAGCTTGTACTTTGAGCAATTTGTTTTCCTATTTGTTTAATCTTATTGACCTCTTATTTCATTTACATTATCTGTGTTGCTTTATTTCTAGAGTATTAAGTGTATGAAGATACTGACAGTACTTATTCTAAATCTCCTTCCTGTTATTTATTAGCTGGTTCTCTACAGTTGAAATGCATGACTCTGTACTTAACCTAAAGTATTAGACTTTGGAAATAGTTTCTTTTCAAATTGTACTTATGTGTGTGTGTGTGTGTGTGTGTGTGTGTGTGTGTGTGTGTGTGTATTTATTGGTGCCACAAAATGCCAGTGGAGGCTAACTTTTGGCAGTCATTTGTCTCTTTTCACCATATGAGTTACATGGACTGAACTCAGGTCATCAGACATGGTGCCAGCACCTTTACCTGTTGAGCCATCTCGACAGCCTTGCAAATACTTTCTGATTTTGTGTTGTCTGCTCACCTTTGTATTCATTGTTAGATGTTGGATGATTGTTGTACTTCTTGGTCTGTAGGCAATATTATTCCAAGATCTGTCTGGCTATCCTAAGAGTTTATCTTTCTTTCTGACCAAATTCTTCAATTTACTGGCAATCCTGGAGGCAGAAAACGCAGCTGCCTCCATCTTGCGCACGATGTGAATGTGGACATCTTCAGCATTGTGGCGTCCACAAAGGTGGGTGGTTTTCTTGAGCTGTTTTTAGTATGCTGCCCTCTCAGGCACTCTTTGAACCACCAACTCTTATCATCAGAGACTGCACAGTAAGAGCTGGCAGCTCCTGTAGTCCACAGCTGGTCTACAGCTTCCTCAGTTCATTAAAAGTTTACAGACTTTTCATTGTTTAAGGATTCCAGGGCTTTTAGGTCTAAGAAAATGTGGTAGTTAATTTCCTCACTGTTGTGACTAAATAACTAACAAAGAGGGACTTAAGGAAGGGCTTGTATTGACTTTTTATTTCACAGGGGAATAGAAAGTAGACCACAGAAGTGTCAGGCAGTTGATTCCATTTTGTGCATAGTCAGGGAGCAGAGCAGACAGGAAGTGTGATAGGTGTAAAATCTCCAGACCTGTGCTTCAGTGACCCACTTTCTCCAGTGAGGCCCTAATCTCCTGACGGTTCCGTACCATTCCTAAAATATCACCAGCAACTTGGGATCACGTGTTCAAACCTGAGAGAGACATTTCACATCACAATCATAACAGAAGATATTCTAAGTCTAAGATAGCATAATTGTCTATTTTCTCATAGATGCTTAAAGAATGTTAATATTAGAATGAATGCAATGCTACCTTTAAATATTTGTATAGTGTTTTGAAAATCCACATCATTTCTTTTTCAAAAGAAAGGCAAAAGAATGCATGCCTTGACAGTTTTCATACATTCAACTCTGCAATTGGAGATGTAAACCTGAAATTATACCTGGATTTTCTTCCCATTTCTTAGAATAAAGTTCAGCATTGTGAATGAATGCTATGACTTGCAGTCACTCTACAGCCAAGAACAGCAATACTGTTCAGCAAAAATGTCCTTATAATTGATAACTCTCCAAAAGTCACACACTGTGGGGCTGAATTCTTCCCACCACATTAAAAAAAGAGGGACGTTTTTGTAGCAATATGTTCTTGAAAGAGTAAAAGGCAAATTATTCAGCAAGTACTAGATTTATGTGGAAAGTATACTGGAAATATATCCAAATCCATCATCAACACTGTTGCAAGGAAGGAACATTCTAAGGGCTTATTTTTTAATTCTTCGGGTAATAACAGTGAAGGCATTCGGATTAAGTTTAATGATTAAAGAAAAATACATAATTTCTTATTTGATTTCTATATTTTCACTTTTAAATGATTCTACTGTTAGTGGTTCATCGGCATTTGAAATATAAAGGTTGTAAATCTTGATGTCTCAATCTGGGCACAAACAGTTAATCTTATTCTACATTTGTTTGCACTCCATATTTAAGTGCAACATCACAGCAGAAAATCAGGTCATTTCACCCATCATTTCAATCATCAAAAATAATCATGTGTATTTTCAGTTTTATCACCCCATTTCATAGGGAAACACACAAATATATTTTTTCTTAGGTTTGAAATATTTTCTTCACTCATTTGATTAACAGAATTAGCTAGAGTGAGCCCATTCACTGCTCCATTTCCTCCTCTAAAAGCTCAAACAAAAAAATCAGAGGCTATGTCATTACTGAAACTACTAGCAAAATTAAATGTGACATGCAAAACATTACATCATTTCTCTTTCACCCCTTCAAAGAGAACATGCTGTATGGAGTTTATTTTAGATCTCAAATGAAATGTAATCAAATCATTTCACCTTCACCTAGGGAAGTAAAAAAAAAATTAAGCTTTATGCATTAAGGTATGACTGCAAGATTACAGAATGAGCTCTCTCTCTCTCTCTCTCTCTCTCTCTCTCTCTCTCTCCTCCCCCAATTAGGAATAAATGTTTATATCACCTCAGAAATGAGTATAATTAAGACAATGATAATAATTGAAGCTTAATTTTTCAGGCTATGTTTCTAATAGTTTTTACTATATGATGCTCAATTCCTTAAATGAGAAGAGTTATATCAAACAAACAGATTTTGGCTTGAGAAGCAAGGCGAAACTGTTATATGTTTTTTGTCTAACCAGGGCTTATTTATTTAACTTAAAATATTTTCTTGGTTCAACTAGTTTTTCTGTAATATTTTAGGTATTTCCCTAGGCACAGAATTATGTCTAGTAATCATGATGAAAAATCAAGTCTCTCATTTCAAGCATTTTATTCTATTATGGTGGTGGAGTGTGGCAGAAAAATCAAAAATTAATGCAGGAAAATGTGACCAAGTATTCATTTAGGACACAGGCTCAATGAAAGGCAAAGGTATCTTTTTCAGTATTGAGAACCAAAAAAATCTTCCTGAAAGGGCTCATGTCCAAGAGGAAACCAGAAACTGATTTTTGCTAATGGCTACACTTTGTTTGGAAACTAATCCTATCTGCTGGCAACATTTAAGCAATGTAATGTTAAATCATATTTTCATTTTAAAAAGTCCTTCAGACTGAAGTATAGACAACAGAACAAAGCCAGGGCATTTCAGACTGTATTTAGACAATTTAGGCTGTATTTATGATGTCATAACCCAGTGGATTCAGTCTTACAGCTCTCCTGATTCCCTCAGGTTGGATGTGGATAGAGACAGGACAGCCTCTGCTTTTTAGAATGTCTTAGAATAGCTAGCAACAACCTAGATAAAATCAAAGTGGCACTTTGCTTTATAATTTTTCTTCATGGTTTTTGAGCAGAAAGTTCTGCGTATCCTCTTAGCACCACATAAATACAAACAAACCCTCATCATTATTGAAACTTTAACAAAATTCAGTGAGTAGAGTTCAAGACTGAAAGAGTCCCTGTAAGAGTCTCAACAGATTCCATCTCTATGCCCAGCTTACATATTTAATCTATGTCCTATTAATTTTAACTATCTTTAATATAAAGGTTTTGCCTCAACAAAACCTCATCAGCTTTTGGAAATGCTCTTTAGATAACTTTGTCTTATTTGAGGTAGGACTTAAACCTCTGTAAGGAGGCTCAATATTTTTTTAAAAATTTTATTCATAACACTTATTTGGTATATATAAATTTTACATATTTGTAAAATTCCATGTGATAATTAAACGTATGTCCACATCCTGACACTGTTATCAGGGTCAGAATGTGGCTAGAAACATCACAGGTCATAATGCAGAACCTATCATCCTGCTGAATAGATATAATATTAAATTGATTCACAATAACTTATTGGTTATATAGATATATATAATTTTTTGGTCTTTTTTTTGAAACAGGGTCTCCCTGTAGCCTCAGCTGGCCTAGAACTTACTATGCAGACCAGGCTAGCCTTGAACTCACAGAGATCTGCCTGCCTCTGCCTCCCAAGTGCTGGGTTTAAAGATGTGCGCCACCACACATGACCTATTGGTTATAATTTTATTAGCTTACTGATTGGGTTCAGATCCAGGTGGCCCCAGATCTAGAAACCATAAGGCCCTAAGAGGAACTGAGTCAACCAACTCCCAGCCACCTGCAAGTTAACAAAAGCAGCTCTGGGAAAATTAATGACCAATGTACTGTGATCGCCAGAGCATGCTCCACAGGCTGACAAACAGGTTTCCCAAGCCCTTAGCTGCAATTAGTTCTTGGAACCCAGTGATTGTAGAAAACATGTTTTACAGCAGATGTTCTCCTCCACAAGCTTCACCAGGTACAGAACCCACACTCTTGTGAGCAAGTAGCCCCCCAAACAGTCCCAAACAGCAGAAAAATACTCTTTTTCTGCATTCTGTCCCTTCATAAGTGATCCCTCTGCAGCCATTAGGCTGCTGGCTCTTCCTCACACCAGAGATGAGGATCAGTACCATCAAACTTAATTAAACTCTCACTTTGCCAGAGTCCTCTCTGTGTTTTGTGGTGGCCCCGACCCCTGCCACATTTTTATCTAACACAATAGTAGGATTCCATATGATTTCTTCATAATTTTCAAGTTTTGTTAACTCCCATCCTCTCCTCGTTCTTACTCTTCACTCCGAATCCCACTTAGGACCTTCACACCCCCAGTATTGCCACCTTCCAATTTGATGTGCTATGTGTTGCACTACCTCCCTCCCTTATAGCACTCTCATGGCCCCTTTCTAGTTTCTGGCCTCTATAGGCACTCCAAGTTAAACACAGAACACTAAAAATTTGCAACTAAGAGCTGCATGCAAGATAAATATGTTATGTTTGTTTCTCTGAGCCTGGCTTACCTTACTAAGTATAATACGCTTCAGTTCTATCCATTTTTCTGCAGATTTCATAATTTCATTTTTACAAAGCAGAATAAAATACCATTATGTGTATGTACCACATTTTCATGATCTATTCATTAGTTGGTAGGCATCTAAGATCATTTCTATTAGACTGCCAAAAAAACAAATGACAAAAATAGCTGGCAAGGGTGCTCATGGGAATATAACCTGGTACGGTCACTATGAAAATCAGGGGGGAGGTTTCTTCGAAAAATAAAAGTAGAATTTATAAATGACCAGCTGCAGTACTCCTAGGGATATATCTAAAGGACTTTATGCCCTACTATAGAGAAACCCTTTTTTCTTTTAGATTTCAAAAAGAATGGCTATTGTCAAGAAAATAAGAGCTATTTACTGATGGGGACCCAGAAAATACGGGACAGTGGCATACTCTTGGTGGTTGTGTAAAATCACTCAACTATCATGGCAAATTGGAGACTAACGTCTGACAACATTACTTATGGATGTACATCCAAAAGAATTGAAATTCAGGTCTCAGGTAGATACCTGTACTCCCAGGGGTACTGCAGCAACATTCCTAATAGCCATGAGGAAAAAACCTAATGGCCTTCCATAGGCAGATGTGCAACAAAAGGTGACATGTACATACTATTGTATGTGAATTTGTAAAAATGTCCAATATTCAGCCTTAGTGGGAAGGGAAATTCTGGAATATGTAACAGAACTTGGTAAACTTTGAGGATATTATGCTAAATGAAATAAGCCAGTCAAAAAGGACAAATACTTGATGACCCAACTTAAATGAGGTGACAAGAAAATGGAATGGAAATAAGTGGAAAGGTGGGATAGTGACTTCTCAGAGGATGGGGAAGCGTTCACTGGACAGAGAGTTAATTTATACAAGGTGATAAAGTTCCAGGACCTTCTGTACCAAATTCATTATTAATTACCATTATTGTTATCATTATTATTATTGGCTTTTTTGAAATAGAATTTCCCTGAGCCCCTGCTGCCCTGGAATTCACTGTATATACCATGCTGTCCTGGGTATCACAGAGATGTGCTTGCCTCTGCCTCCTGCTGGGATTAAAGGTATGAGCCACAGTGCCTGCTCAAAAATGTGTTTTAAGCAACAACACTGTCACTTAATCTTAAATATTTATTAAGAGAAGTACCATAATTCAAATAAAAAGTAAAGTTAAGGAAAAAACATAAATGTTCTATTAATTTTCATGTTTAGAACATTTAAGAGAAAAAAATCATCAGATTAAAAAAAAAATTACTCTCCCCAAAGTAGTATCTAGAATTTCTCATGTAAAATGGTGTCTATATTTGTGTCTGAATAATTAATTTTCATTTTCAATCATCACACTTGAAGCTTAACAGTAAAGTATAATTATACTTGACTAGATAGATTACTCAGAATCAGATAACTCTCTGTAGCTGAAGATTTCAGAGTCTCATCTGACAGCTATATTTTATTTCACATTTTCTACTATATGCAGAGAATTTTGTCATCAATCTCTTTACCCTCATACTTAACTTTAACAATACCCTAACACTTAGAAGGAACAGCACTGAGCCTGAATCTGAATGCTGTGGAAAGCTGTTGGTGTTCACCTCCCTTTCAATCTTGGAAACCTGCCCTGTAGATTAAGTTTCAAGGCAGGTCCAGTGATAAGAAACAGTTAATGTGAGTTTACATAAAATCTGTTAGTTTGCTGGAACTCCTTTCTCTTACTTAGATCCCAAAGAAAGCACAAGTAGGGCAGGCATACCTCTTAGAAAGACCACCTTTTGAGGAAAGACAATGGAAAAGCAGCCAGAAAATAATCACAACCCAGGAACCAGCTTTGAGTGAGAATGAGAAGAGAGTTTGCAGTTAAAAAAACAATCAATGGTCAACTGAGAAAGGAGAGGGTCATACACACACACACACACACACACACACACACACACAAACACACAGAGGTTAAGGGCTAATTTGCATAGCTGTTCCAGTTCTTGGTGTGATGTGTTTCTTTATTTGTACACTGTAGACTTTTTAATGTACTAGTGGCAGAGAAATCAAGAATATCTGATTAGCCATGTGTTAATAGACTGTACACATGAGATTGTGATCCCAGCAGCTGTTACTGTAAGGCTCCTTGCACCTTGATTGTTATTTTCATAAACAGAAGGTACTTGATTCTAAACTAGTTTTTGTCTATGATCCATGCCTGAATTTTCACCATATTTACTTAAGGGGGTTGTAGGTGGTTTGCTGAACCAAAGCAAAGACAATTTTTCTGCTTATATGTTGTATAATGAAATTAAACAAAATTTTTTAGTGTTTGAATGTTTTTCAAATAAAATTTTGCAACAGAAACTTACTAGAGCTTAAGTAGTGACATTTCGAAATGAATATGTGATTTATGAGTATATGCCTAATACCTGTCCTCCTTGGCTTTGAGTTCTCAACTGACACTCCTGGGAAAAGGAGAGAGATCTCAGCTGACACTCCTGGGAAGAGGAGAGAGATCTCAACTGCAGAGTTTCTTCTACTGGATTTGCCTGTGGACAATTCTGTGGGGCATTTTCTCTTTTTTAAATGTTTAATTAAGCTTTTGAATTCTCAAATATTTTATTTATCTATTACATTGCATTGATTTTTTTGTGCATTTCACACAAAACATCTTAATCATCTTTATACTCCCTCCCTGATCCACTCTCCCCCTACCTACCCCCCACTGGATTTCATGCATTCTGTCTGCATCAGTTACTTTTCTATTGCTGTAACAGAAACACTGACCAAAGCAACTTATAGAAGGAATCATTTATTTAGCTTATGGTTCCAAAGGGATTAGAGTCCATCATGGTGGGCAGACATGGTGGCAGGACGTGGCGGGAAGAGCGTGCACAGCTTCAAAAAGACACAGGAAACAGAGAGCTATAGGAAATCTCTGTAAGTCCCAGTGATCTGCTTCCTCTGGCATGGCCACACCTCCTAAAGCCTCTGCAAACAGCGCCACCAACGGGGGACAAAGTGTTCAAATACTTGGAGTCTATGGGGGACATTTTCCTTCAAACCACCACACTGTCATATATGCTAAGGACTATGCAGTCAAGTTTGTGTGGGGCATTTTCTTGATCGTTATATGATAGGGCCCATTACGTGCTTGCTGCCACACCTAAGTAGGTGGTTCTGGCTTGTGTAAGAAAGCAGGCTGAGCGCAGACCAGAGGGGCAAGCAGTAAGCAGTGTTTCTCTGTATCTGCTTCAGCTCCTGCCTCCAGGTCCACACCTTGACTTCTCTGAAGAATAAGCTTTGATAGGGACGTGGAAGCCAAATAAACCTTTTTTTCTCCAAACTGGTTTTAGTAAGAGTGTTTATCACAGCAACTGAAGTTGACTAGGATAATATGACACCTTAACATGTAGGATTCACATGACTTTGAGCATGGCTATTATGTCTGAGTATAGAAGCTGTCTTCTCTACCACATTTCAATAGTAACTGTGTGGTTATAAAACCCAGTGATATTCATGGTAAGTATATTACCAGTGAATGTTGAAAAGGAAAAAGTGCAGAGTTCCGGTGAATATGAAAGGCTTTATAAAAACATCTACAATGACTTTTAATGAACATAGTGGTATTAGTGAAACAGTGCATTTGTATTTTGACACTGAAGTTTTTAAAAATATTTTTATTTTATTTTATTGCTTGTATTGCCTGTAAGTGCACTCGTGTCGTGCAATGCTCGCGGAGGTCAGAAAAAGCTGTCGGATCCCCTGGGACTGGAGTTATGGACAGTTGTTAGCTGCCATGTGGGTGCTGGGATTCAAACCCAGGTCTTCTGCAAGAACAGCCAGTATTCTTAATGGCTGAGCCATCTCTCCAACCCCTCACACTGAAGTTTTAACCTTTTGTGAAGTTTTAACCTTTTGTAACAAACAAACAAACAAACAAACAAAATATGTTGTCTTGAACTACTGTCCTTATTGGTGTTTAAGGAAATATAAATACATACCTGCTTAAATTTTTTGTTGTTTCAGAAAACCAGTCAGGCTAAAACGAATGTGGGCATTATAAATTGACTTTGAACAGGAGTTCTACTGATGGTCAACTTCAAATGCAGTCATATTACAACTTGTTTTACTTAAGTGATTCATGAAAAAAAAATCAATCTTCTATTTTCACTCAGTAAAAATGTACCTATTAATTTTGAACTACATCAAACTCAACATTGAAAGGAAATTCAATTTCAAGTGAAAAATTCTCTCATAGCCAAAATATTTTCCTTATAACTAAAACAAAACTCAAAAATTAGAAGATAATTGCTGTGTTCTTACCAAAAAGAGCACTAATTATTCTTTCTAAACATTGTTATTTATGGAATATATCATTGTTATTAACATTTATAACTAATAAAAGATTATTCAATCTATACATACCAGTCACAGTTACTGAATTCTACATATTTGGAATGATTAAATCCTATATTTAATAAGTAAACTTTCATAGAGACAGGCTATTTCATATTATTTAGTACATACATTGTACATCATTACTGAGAACTGGATATTTATAAATAAATGAAAGTACACAGCAAAAACAAGATACCAGGGGCTTAACAGGTGGCTGAGCACTTATCCCAACAGTTCTAAGACTTTTGTGAATGACAGGCATCTTCCTGAACAGTAGAGTAGAGAGAACGAGACAAAGCAGGATGAGAGAAAGAGATAGAGATAGAGACAGATAGAAGGGGCAGAGAGAGAGATTCCTCCTTGCCTCTGACTATGGGAGTGAAGTCTTAGTCAAAGATGCATTCAACTGAACAATAACACACATTTTTCCTTCCTTCTAAAATTATTAATTCAAATACAATTCAAGTCACCTGGTAGGCACGGCCTCTTTCTAGGTAGTGGAAAAGGGTCAAGATTTGAACTTTACAGTTACTTGAGGAAATCAAAGTATAATTAAAGCATGTAACTTCAGACTGATTTTGTTAAGCAAAATGCTCTTAAGGACACAAGAAGCGAGGCCTCATATTGCATAAAACCAATATGCTGGCAGAACTAGGTTTTAGAGAGGAGCTTTCTGAATGCCAACGATGCTGTATAGCGGTCTCAAGCTCTGCTGGTGGCCTTTGCTAGTGCATAGCCTGTGAAAGTTTTTAGTCCTAGGACAGAAATACAAAAGGAGCAAAAACGTAAGTTAAATGTGTATCTGAGGTGCGGACAACCAAGAGGAAGTGTTGCAAAGATCCCACAGAAAATACGGAGGGGCTTGTTGCTCCAGCCATCACTTTTCATATGCTTTTTTTTCCTTTGTGGTACTAGGTTACTAAACAGACTTAGAATATTGGTCATTGACATTTTATCCAAGAGTGAGCATGACATGTAGCTGATTAAACTGGCTTTCTCTGTGTGGTTCAGATGCCGTGAAACACCGTAAGAAAGGCTGTGCACATGCTTGGGAAAAACAACTTGTTTCACATGCTCATTATAAAATACGGACATTAAAACAGACTAAAAGACATAGTCCTCTAAAATGAAAGATCTAAGCATCCCAGAGTTCTGTTTTCTGTAGTCAGTACTCACAGATGAATGACACTCGCCTGTCTCTCTTAATGAGAGAGTTTAATTACACATCACTCTTTATAGACATCCCATTTGAGAAGAGCACTCCTTTAGCAGCCCAAGCAGCAAAACCAGAGTTCCCCAATGCTCCTTGCCAACAGCTCCCGTGATTCCCTTAGCATCCTTCTAAATACCTAAGACCATGTTGCCCACAAGTGTTGTTACTGATCACATGAGGAATAAAACGGTTGTGATGGCCATTTCTCTGTCACTATTACACTTGTCTCTACAAGTGCTTGCCTTCCACCACACTGCCTTATTTCTCCATCAGTGAAATTTTACAGACCAGCAACAGTCTCTTCACATAAGCACTACAATGATACTGAATGACCCAGTGTGCGTAGAAGACAATCTCACCATCTTATTGAATCCTTGATTTCTATAATGCTATTGAACTTAATTTCTTTTAAAACTACATTTTATTTATTTGTCTTTTGTGGGGTGCAGTGGGTGGTTGTACTTGCATTTCATGGTGTGCATGTGGACGCCAGCAAGAAACTTGTGGGAGTTGGTGGTTGTCTCCATCTACCGTGTGGGTCCCCATCTACCACGTGGGTCCTGGGGAACAAACTTGGGCCGTCAGGTTACATGATAAGTGCCTTTACCCACCGAACCATCTCAATAGCCAATACACTTCATCTCAAGCTCACTTTGACCATCCACTCCTATTTTTATAGAAAACTTTATTAAAACCTAAAGCTAGTTTACCTCTAAAATTTTAAATTCAAATACCATGTTTCCTCTCTGCAGTGTGACTGGCATCCAGTTGTATCTCTTTATCTGCTCCTCAAGCCTGAGACTCCAGACATCCCTGCTTCTGTTTAATCACCAGTGCTCCCCTTTCTCAGCTACCGGGTTCAGTGGTGTGATCCATTCTTCTGAATGTGCTGGCCACACCCCCTTCCACTGACCAGTGCTCTCTATGTCCACTTTGAAGTTCTAGGCTATGCATCTGAAAACAGATTCAATACAAATATCTGCTCTTTCCAGAAAAGCGTGCAGCCCTACAAATGAACATTATGGAGTTGCTGCCTCAAGCTTTACTAACACTTCTTTCTTTATGTTACTCTAATCATGGTTTTTCTCTTACAGTCATCATAGGGACTTTTTTTTTTTTTCTGGGCCCCAAACTGATTTTTTTGGCACAGTTTCAACATTCGGCTCTTCTTCCCACCCCACAAAATAACAGGTCACTCCCTGCTGCTCCTGTATTTCCAACAGCCGCATCTTCCTCAATCAAAAACTCACCCATTCCTGATTACTTTCAGCTTGTCTATACTGTCCTCCGCTCATAGCATTAAAATTGGATCAGTCCTGCTCAGTAATGAAGGGGGTTCCTATGTCTTGCTTAACCTTGCAAGTCTATTTTAATCTTCAAAAACAAAATACGTCAGAGAACAGATCTATATTCCACGGCCTTGTGCCACTGATTTCTTCATCTAGCTTTCAAATCCGAACCCTCCGCAGTTCCACACAATGTGGAACAGCTCCCAGGACATCATTCCTTACTAGATCGCTTCACATGTGCTGTGACTTTCGACAAACATTTCTTCCTCAGCATGCTAGCCTTAGACCATACATTTTTCAACTTCCTGTTTTGGTATTTCATTAGTGTTTATAAGGTTTCCCACTTTGTTCACTTTCAGAACTTTGCTCTGTGCCTGATTTCCAGATTACTATTTTTCTGGTGTGATTACATATAGATCTATACTGTCAGTTAACTGTGGATTGATGATTCCCAGAGAGAAATACTGAGACCTGGTCTCTTTATATCAAGAGACGATCAGAGAATTTTGCCTGACCATCCTCTGTCTTATCAGATGTTGTAAGTTCCATATTTCCCCATTTGTACTTAAATTTTTTTGTAATTCTTACTGTCAGATGAATTGACCAGTTTTAAACCCTAGTTCTAAATTTTTGCTTTATTTTCTATCTTCTCATATTTAATCAAGTCCCTTTCTGTTTGTTGAATGTTGTTGACATCCTTCCTGGAGTTTTCACCCCAGTCAGGCCACACTACTTTACTGAGTTTCTGGTAGGCTTCTATGATCTTAACAGATGTTCCCACCAATATCTTGAGCTTCAACCGTTTAGCCAGCACCACACCATTTTGTAAAGCTCACAGTTCATTTTGGTTGAACCGTGTCAATTCTTGTAACTACAGATTTTTGGTTTCCAGAAGTAAAATAACTTGTTTCTCTTGGTTCTTGCCTTCCCTTCCCCAGAGACTCCATTAATAACTAACCAGGAAAGACATTTACTGATCACTTAAATGTCTTTAACTGAACACTCACTGTTTACCCCCAGCAACAGTGAACTATGGACCAAATAAGGAAAATTTTCACTATCTGTCCCAAACAATTTCTGTGAAAACTATAAGGGACTACACATACTTTGGCAAGTGGGCCTGAACTCTGCTGAGTCCCCATCATGCTACTCTCTGTCTGTCTATGGTATCCATAACTTTTAACAAATCTCTTACTCAAATAGCAATGGACCCTAGTATCTCCCTTAAGGCCAAAAAGTCTTTCCCTTTGTAGGAAAGACTTTTAAAACCTAGACATAATCTGGACTAATGACTTAATTAACCCTGGCAAAATCATGCACTCTTCTTTCTTGTGACCTGGGCACCTGATATTATTTCTTGGGAACCTTCGTTTCTTACTCCACCCAAAAAGTTAATGAATGAATGTGGATATGCCTGAGAATCCACATGTCAAAGGGCTGGAAGACAGCTCCACCCGGTTTCACTGCCTGCTTGAACACTGAGAAAGATGCTTGCTATCAGATAAGGGTCAAACAGAGCTTGTACTTCCCCAACTGAAACTGAAGAAATTATTTTGAATAAAATCCTGGGTAAGGCCCGGACTTCAGAACACAGTTCCAGAGTTCCAGAGATAGTTCTCATAGCACAGTTCCAGGAAATATCTGGGGAAACCAGGGTCCTTGAGTTCAGTCCCTGTCTTAAAAGCCAGTTCAAGAGCCAGACTATTTTATTCAGGTAATTGTAACGGCATGGTAATGCCTCACTCTTTCACGTCTCATGGGCTACTTTAGAAGTGGAGTCACGTTTCCAGTATTCGTCTTACTATGCTTTCCTACTGCTCATTACCTTCTGGATAATGCCCCAGCTCCGTAGAGCTACTCAGTGTTCTCCATACACATCACCCCTTCTCATTTAAGAATTGCCTTATCTCTGTCCTCCATAATCCCACTGCTCTATTGTCCCTCAGCAAGGATGGACTTCTCTCATTCCTCAAACTATAGCACAGATTCTTCCTCTTGCTTCTAGGAAACAGAATTGACATAGAATGTCTGATCTACCACCCCACTACTTCTTTCTGTTCCTTGAATTTATGTTATACATCCTATGGATGCAAGTCCAGGGAGAACATTAAGGTCCTAATACATTTTCTATTGATGTTTTATATAAATATAATATATATAAATATATTCTTGACTATAATTATGGAATATGCCTAAAAACTGAGTCACTTTAGGATGCTTGCCACCACTTGCTTGTCTGCTTATGTGACTCAGTTGATAGGATTGCCCAGCCCTGAAAGGCAGAGGCCATTTCTGTCTGTCATACTCATGTCCGTATTCCAAAAGTTGCAGCATATACTAAATTATTGCTTACTGAAAGTACAAATGAATGAGTGAGTTAATTAACTAAATACGCCGGGGAAATATTCTGACTATTGGGCAAGGTATCATGTAGCAGTCTGTGTTTGGATTGCTGCCCAGCTGGTAGATAACTGATTTTACTTCAGTCATCTGTTTCTAGTTTAACCACTTGTGTCCAAAATAATAGATTCATGTAGTATAAGCAGGAAAATTATACCCATGGAGTCACTAGACAAAAATAATGGATTTAGACATCACTGACATTGAAAAAGCTTTTTAAAAATGTGTATGAAGCAAGGCATGGTAGTGCACGCCTTTAGCCCCAGCACTTGGGAGTCAGAGGCAGGCGGGTCTTTATGAGTTCGAGGCCAGCCTGGTCTACATAGTGAGTTCCAGGACAGCTGCTGGGGTTACGGGGAGACCCTGTCTCAAAAAGACAAAAAAAAGAAATGTGTACGAATGTATTGTCTGCATTTATGTAAGTGTACCCATGTCATGCAATGCCTGCAGAGGCCAGAAGAATTTGTCAGATCCCCTGTAACTGCAGTTATAGACAGTTGTTAGCCACCATGTGAGTCCTGCAATCAAACCCAGGTCTGCCGCAAGAGCAGCCAGTGCTCTTAACTACTGAGTCATCTTTCCAGTCCCTGAAAACGCTTTTTAAAGAAGATAGTGCAACTATCAGCTACCTCATTCAGTCTGCCAAATGCATCTCCACTCCAGACTCTCCTTAGAATTCCAGTCTGCTAAGAAACAATTCTTGATCAACTTCTCTAAAGTCTCCAAGAAGATGGTGCCCATAATTTAGGGGCTTGCGTTTTTCAAAGTTTAAAAGAATCGACTCTAGCTCATAGTCTCATTGTCTCATTCATTTTCTGGATAATAATAAATGTTCATTTAACCCATTTTTAATGTTGAATAAGGAAGTAAATAATTGCATGAACACAGAAACAAATTCCTAAACCAAATCATATGAATAATTTAAGATGTCGCAACAAATTTATTTTTATGTTTAAAAAATATATATATATAGACATATATAATGTTAACTTCAGGTCTAGTAATGAATACTTGAGCTAAATAAACTTATAAATAGAAAAGGTAGAAATGGTTTATTTGGTGTCACAGTTTAGGAGGTCTTAACTGATGAGCAATTGGCTTTTTAATTTGAATATCATTGTGGTGAGGGGACATAGCAAAGCCAAGCCATTTCCTCATAGCCAGGAAGGTGGGGGAGGGATGGATGGATAAAGAAGTGGGCTATGGTCTTACCATCCCTTTTACAAACAAAGACATCCATCTGGGCTGGAAAGATAGCTCAACAGGTAAAGGCACTTACAGCTGAACTTAACTACTGTCATATGCGTATGCCTCCTCCCACACACAGAATAAAAAAATAAAAAAGTTTTTAAAATAAGATAAATAAGGACAAGAAATTCCTCTGATGACTTCTATAGCCTATTATTTGGCCCCAATTCCTACCACCTCACTATAGCACCAAGCTGGGACTAAGCCTTCAGGGAACAGTCCAGATCCAAATTATAGTAATAGGTGACTATTTTACTGGTTCATCGACACACATAGATTTCAAAAAACTTAATGTGTGTCTGAGGGCTGGAGAAATGGCTCAGTGTTTAAGAGTGCTTCAGGCTCTTCCAAATGTATGTAGCTTTTTTTCTAAAAACCCACAATGGGCAACTCACAACTGCTTGTAAGTCCAGTTCTGGGGGATGTAACATCCCTTTCTAGCATCCACCAGCACCCACATACTTGCAGCAGATACACACACACACACACACACACACACACACACACAAATGAAAAATAAAAATAAATCTTTAAAAAAAATCTAAATGGGTTCCTTGATTTTCTATTTTCATATAATCCGTTTCTTGGGTAGAATTTGATATTTGATTTCAGCACAGTGCAGCTTACACAGTAAGTGTGCAACATGTTTATAAGTTAAATTAACTAAATGGTTGAAGTGCGTTGAATTAGATAGTCTCCACCAACATGAGACTGCTCTGTGCTATGGTATGAAGGTGGTGTACTTGTTCAATTATGTCCAGCAATGGTTCATTATGGTTGAGGGTTTGGTCCCCAGATAGGAGGGGGTGGAACCTGCTGTGTTACTTGGAGACTGCACTTAGAAGGGATCATGGATCTCTAGTCTCTCTCTGGCTTCCTGCTTAACAATGCAAGGTTTTACACATATTCTCTCTCACTCATTCTCTCTCTCTCTCTCTCTCTCTCTCAGACACATGCTCTCTTGAACATGTAGATCTATCTGTCATGGTGTGATTCATCTAAAAGGGACTTAGCCAGACCCTAACCAAAAAAGGTGCCATTATCTTGAATTTTCACAACTATAGACTAAACAAACATTTTTGCTTTATAAAGTTAGCTGCCTCAAGGTATTTCATTGTAGCAATTAATGACACTGAGGAATAAGGGTAACTCAAAAAATTCTGGAGTTTTCTTATTTTATAAATGACCCAAACCATAAACTGAAAATATTAATAATATCTTTATTAGAATCCAAATCATGCATGTCTTTTATCTTTTAAATACCTACAAACTACCTTCTACAATTCTTTTTATAACATTTTATTTATTTTTATTTTATGTGTATGAGTGTATTACTTGCAAGCATGTAAGTACATCCATGTCATGCAATGTCTGTAGAGGTCTAAAGAGGGCATCAGATTCCCCTGGAACTGGAGTTATGGACAGTTGTTAGCAGTCATGTGGGTGGGAATCAATTCTTGGTTCTCTGCAAGAGAAGCCAGTGTTCTTAACCACTGAGCCATCTCTCTAGTCTTCCCCCTTACAATTCTTAATGAATGGATTCAATAGATAAAGTCTCTGTCATTTTTTAAACTGTAAATTAAAATGAAAAGCAATAATGACTTCAGAAACAACTGATAATAATAATCTTCTGGAATACTTGATTATTTCTGAGTAAACTGGTAAAATTTTCTTCAATAATACCACCACTAAAGTATTAAAAATGGATATGTTTTCTAATTTAAAACTTTCTGGTAACAGATGGTCAGGATATTTTTTTTAATTTAGTGATCCATAAATCATAATAACTGAACTGCATATGAAACTTCATTTTCCCTTTCACCCCAATAGCAGAAAAGTGCATGGAGAACAGATGTCTACATTTCTGAAATTTTTTTGTAATGTATTTTTATATCAAAGTGTTTTAAGAATATAATATTGGATATGATTTTTAAAATTCTTCAACATCAACTCATGTATACAACTAGATATGGCCTCCAAATATCCTTAAATATTATCTGTTTTCTATGGCACAGATTATGTAAAATAACCATGCCAAATAGTGTGATGCTTTCTTTGATCTGTCTACTCTCTATAATCATACAGGGTTTACAAAAATAGCTTTCGAAAATAGAAATCTCGCTGTAACTAAAAACCCTACTTCTAACTACTTCTTGATAAACAGCATGTTATTTCATCTTACCTCCTGGAACTGCTCCAGTGTTGTCCCCTGCGTTAGAAGTGCCTTTTTATTTTATGTTTTCCTCTCCTGGAATCCATCCTTTGTCTCAGTTTTGCTGAGGAACACTTCAGAAACTGCACTTAGTAATAGGAATTTGAAATGATCCATGCTGCTCTGGGACGAAGTCTGCAGTTGTCTGGCATTGCCTGAAACTCCCTTGGACCATCAGTGCTCTGCCTCTCTGTGCTCTTGAGAGCACACACTCTGCATGGTATCAGAAACTAAACTCTTTTCCACTTTTGGTTTGCGCCCCATGGCCCAGTCTTACAAATACAATATTTTTTAAATGGGGTTTTGGAAATAGCTGGCGCTGCATCTGATACAACCATGATTTTCAGTCTGTGGTCCCAAAACTGAAACTCTGCCCAATTTTCCTCCCATTTTAGTGTGTGTGTGTGGGGTCCTCTCCCGAACACAGCACCTACCATGGGGGCCGAGGAGGGGGAGTGCACTGCCATCCTAACCCTCTGTTCCTGAGGCTCCACCAAGGAGGTAGGGAGTCTTGTCTACCAGGAGCTCATTTATTAAAGCTTTAGGCAAGTGATTATATACATTTGTGAACACTGAGTGTGCCTCCATTATTCCATTTCGAGATATGATTGGTCATGACCACAGGACTTATTTAGCACTTTAGGTTTCAATTTCCCAGAACTGCCAAGTTCCTATCCTCTCCAGGGCTAGGTTTCTGTTTCCCAGAACTGTTAGGTTTCCATTTTTTATCACCATGCCCATAGGGTCTTTACTTCTCCTGACTGTTGAGTTGTTATCTATCACCAAGTCCCCACATTTTTAGTTCTCAAAGCTCAGCATGGAATTGGCCTTTTGGTTAAACTTCTTTCCAGATTTGGCATCTATGTCATGGATTTTGGCCATGTTTCTGTTATATCCTCTAATTTGTCTTCCTCTTATAAAAGACACCCTTACTCAAGTATGTCACATAGTGGTAAATCCAACAAATTGCTGTTAACACTGAAAAAAAGATTACATGAATTTCTGGTTATTTTAAAGTTTTAGAATTTTATTGTTTTATTTTCTAAGATTTCTTTATTTTTATTTTAGGTATCTGAATCCTTTGCCTGCATGTATGTATGTGCACAATGTGTGTGCCTGGTACCCGTGTGTACAGAAGAGGACAACAGATCTCCTGGAATAAGGGTAACAGATGGCTGTGAACTGGTATGTCAGTGCTGGCAACTGAATCTGGTCCTCTGCAAAAGCAGCCAGTGTTCTTAACTGCTGAGCCTTAGCTCTAGCCCCTGTACTGTTTTTCTGATGATCTTGTGTGAAACTGATTAACTTTTAAGGAATTATTTAATGAACACACAAATTGAAAAGTTTTTGTTTTTTCTTTTTTTTTAAATCATCAGCTCACTTTACCTGGTGTTATGTAGCAATTTCTTCTAAGTTAAAATGTTCCATCCCCAGAGGAGACTCATTAAGACTCAGGAAGTTCCAAGATGAAACATTATATCCAGGAAGAAGGCCGTTTAAGATTGGGAAATTAGTAACACAATTCTTAGAAGTCCTGGAAACTGACCAGATTCACAAGGTCTGTCTCTCACTTTCACCAACCCCCCTACCTCCCCCACCAAGGTTATATAAGCAACATAGATTGCTGATGGGAGTAAGCCAGCTCTGCAAGAATGTGGAGCTGCCTGCAGGTTCATGCTGAGAGCTCCAGGGATGGAACCGCTGTTGAGTTTTCATGCTCCTGTAGCTGACTCATCAACCATACTCATGTAAATACCCACAGTGACCTCATGGGTTTATCAAGATGACCTTGAGTGGAATTGTTTCTCTGCTCTGGAATTTGTCCCATATTTTAGATGTGTAGAGTTTGTCAAGTCACCCCAGGAAGGGTCACAGACCTGGATACTCGTGTCTGTGTATTTTATATTCATAAGCATAATTTCAGTTTTGTCATAGTCTAACTTCTGACCACATGTATAAACAAAGCCTCTTGGATATGTACTTCATCAGAAACCTGACATTTCAAAGATGTTCTGAAAATATTTTTGTGAATTAATATAGCATATTTTCTTGAATACAAGTTCCTAATGAATCTAAGACCCTTTCAAAAAGAAAAAAATCACAAAGGGCATACTTTATCCATATAAGAATGATAATCCCAGTGAGGAAGTATAATTATGAGCTGTGCAAGATCATAATCACAGCTGGGAAGCCTTTTTCCCCTCCCAGGACTGCTTTGCTCTGAGTGTTCTGAAATAATGCCTAGCAACAAAGTGACACTGTTTTCTAAGGTCTTCTGAACCTCCGTAGCATTCTTTAGACAGTATAAAGTCAAGGTAAGAATCCAAGCTGTTTAATTCTCAGACTTATTAACAATTACATTATAACTTAACCCAACTATCTTGAGAGTCTCAAGATGCTGCTGATACCAGTGTAACTACTATTCCAACCTAGAAATAGTAATAAAAAAATCAGAAGTTATCCTCTACTGGTTTGAAGTGAGGAAATATAAAATGGGTTTGTGTTTTAATTTTCCTGCATAAATGAGCTTAAACTTTCTTTTCCGGTAGCTAAAGCCTCCAATATACTACTCAACACAATGAATTCTTCAGAGGAGCATCAAGGAAGGAAAAGATCAAACAATAAAGTTCATTCTTTTTAAGTCCTAAAAGGAATTCAGCATTTATTCAGCATCCTATTGTATTTGCCACTTGTGTACTCTGGCATCATTGTTAAGTTACACAGAGATTCATTTTAATTCCCTATTGAATAAAAAGGAAAAATGACTCTGTCTATACATGCAATAAAAGATAAGACCTTGACAAAATTAAGTGTATAATTATGCTCCAGAAAAAAACACACATACAAAGAAATATTAAGGTGAGGCAAAAAAAATTTTGAATTCTGTATGTTTATTCAGTACCATTAAATAAGTCAAGTTCATACAAGATAATGTGATTTTAACAAAGCACCAGGAACATTGTAATATTGTTATCACTGTTTTATAGAAATAAAGTATTTTAAAGTCCACATATGCAAAATTAAGCAGATGGGAAGAGTGAGAAAAACTCTAACAAAAGAAAAGCAACGAAGTGCTGTAAGAAAAACGAATTACCAATGACCACTAAGGTGTGACCCTGAGCTTGAATAAGAAGGAACACAAATTCAGAAAACTTTGAGAGAGAATGCTCCACCTTTCATATTGGCAAGAATTTAAATTATTAAAAGTAATTGTTGGTGAAGCTGTGGAAGAAACTTGTCACTTTGATACATTACATTATAAATCCCTTCAACCATCTGGTAAAGAAATTGGCAGTGTCTAACTAAATTAGTATTTGTCTTTCATTTGGTAGTTCTACATTTATAAAGGTACACAAGAATCAGCCAGAGCTAAAACATGGGAAGTGATGTCCCCCTGGCATTGTTAACAGTCTCTCCCTGAAGTTCATGAGACAAACGGTCAAGAATTGCAGAAACAAAAGATGGGAGAGGGGCTCTAGACATACTAGGTCAGCCCACCAGCTCAGGCTTAACATACCAAGGTGCTACCATGTCTGGGAGTGACCTTTTCACACACTGACCCATCTCACTTCACCCCAGCCACAGCAAAGATGAGAGTCAGAAGGGTATTCTAAAGTCTATGAAATCAGATTCCAATTTTCTCCTTAGAAGAAAGGAAAAATTTTCAAAAGAGGTTGGAAAAATAGCAAAATTCTTGCAAATATAAAGTCTTCCCAAAGTCTCATCACAAAATTACTTCACAAAATGTTTACTCCTTGCTCTGGATTCCTATTCTTAAACATGTTAAGTTTAAGAATACATTTAATAACATCTAATAACATACTGACATTAAATACATAAAATAAACATGATCATTTATGATTTTATTTTTATGCTGATTCAAAAGTAGATGTTTCCCTTTATGTGAAGTTCTGTGGACAGCTCTCAGTTTGCATATTAGCCCACAGTCAGCTTTCAGGAGTCCTGTGTGCAGAGGGAACCAACTTTCACTTACTATTTTGGGGAGTGTTTCTTGCACTAAGATTCAGAATGTGTAGAGGGCATAGAGCCTCGGCCCTATGTAAGAAGTCTCTACTTGATGGCTTCCAGAAAGCTGAGATTAAGAATCCAGAGCAAGCAGCCCAGCAGTGTGAACATAGTGGACAAGCTTGGTTTTTGAAGTGTGTAAAAACCTTCAACTTTGAGACTGGTCGTTTGACATGGAGCCTATTAATTCTGCTCATTTTTCTCTGTGGTCAAGGCTCAGACCAGGGTTCAGACTTGATGCTATCTTCTCTGCTTTATTCAGTAACCACTAGATCAGTTACTGGATCAAATTCTCATCTAACTTTTCATCTGACATTGAGGACAAAAACTAAATAAAAATGTAGCATTTTTCTCTAGTGAGAGGTCAATAAAAGTTAATTGTTTGAATCGAATGCACAGTCTTGTGGGTTTAGCATCATGGTTGCTTTTAAGCATTTCTATTTTGTGGTTAGTAGTCTCTTAGTCTCCTAGTCTCACTTGTAAAGGCAGATGTGTGCACTAAATACTGGGATGGCACTGGGTTTCTTTCATCTGGACTACAGGGGATTCAATGAGATGTAAACCATTGAGGTGGCAATAGCTTCAAACAAACACCAGCAGAAATCCAAAATGAAATGGGAACCCCAAGGTACGAGGGCTTTGTGGGCAGACAATTCCTCTCAGCAGGATTCATATTGGTTATATGACATTGCTCTCTGACAAGCAGAGATCCTGAAAACACTTAACACTCCTGCTATCTATCTGTCATCCATGTCAACAGCCCAAGTCAAAGAAAGGAACCAGGGAAGAAAGAGAAGGCTAAGACCACATCTGATCCTTAGAAAGCTTGTTTCTTAGAGGTGTGTGTTCAAAACAAGAAGATTTCTCTAATGTTCATTGGCCTCCCCCTTGTTTCCTCTCTTACCAGAGAAGGAAGATGGCTAGTTATTGCTTCTTATTTTCTGAGAAGTCAGAAAATAGAGAAATACATAAAGGCATAACTGCAGGCTGTGGTTGACTTCCCCTTTGTTTTATTCCTTCCGCTGCTGCCTTGTGCCTTTATCAAAGACATCTGCATGACTTTGTGATTTTTTTTAAGTGATGACATCAGGTAGATGAACGGCATAGAGCTGACTAACCAGACAGGTATGCCATCAGAAGTGATTTATTTTAAAAAGAATGAGCATTCGGTTTTTGTTTGTATGCCCTTAAAACAATGACTGAAACTATATGTAAGATAGAAATTACCTCAGGCAGTTGTAGCCCCCTGTGCAATTTTCTTTAAACTCAGCAGAATTGGTTTATAAAATGCATAGCTTTTGAAAGGAATCAATTACACCACAGGTCAAAACAAGTCTCTCAAAATAAAAGGATGATAGAATTTCTCATTCAAAAATAAAAGAAACTAATCATGCAACATGAATACTAAATATGTACCAAAGCATAAATATTTGAAGGGCTGCTTTCAGAAAATGGTATGATCATATGACTGCTATTCTCATTATTTATACTAGATACATTGTATCTACTTGAGCCATACCTGATGATTAGACTTTAGGGCTGCCACCTAAAAAATACTCTCATAGGAACCCAGGACAAATGAACTTTTTAAGGGAATATTATATATTTTGGCAGAATATAATGTCTGCTAGTCATGATTCTCAAATTTGACTTCACACTAAAGTCGCCAGGTTTCAGCCAGACCCTGACACTTCAACCAATGAAGTGATACAGTTATTCCTATACCCCAGCTGTGGTTCAATTTTCAGTGTACATCAATATCAACTAAAGATGATTGTTTGGACACAGGAGTTCTGATTCCACGGATCTAGATAGGAGCATGTATTCGTATTTCTAACAAGTTTTCCTGTGATGTTGATGTTGTTGGTCTGGCCATCACGCTGCAACTACACTGTATTATCAGCCTCAAGCTTTAATGTAAGTACCAAGCACCTGAAGATAATTAATATCCAGAATTTGACTCAGTGGTTTGAGGGTAGGGCTAAAGATTTTTTATTTTTATCCAGCTTCCAGACAATGGAAATTGACATATTTGAGTTGCAAAGATTTAAGACCTTTGAAAATTCATATGGAGCATTTTAATTTATAAGTCAGTGCCTTGAAATAACCTCATCTGCATTTCCCAAAAGATACCACTGTCTGTGGGACTAACTGAAGTCTCAACTTTTGTGTATAGCTTTCTAGAAACAACAAAATCAGAAAAAATTCTTCTTTAAATTGTGACTGTTACTTGATTTGGTACTCAGTTATAATTGTCATTTTATTGTTCTTGCTTCCTTGATCATTTGCTAGATTTCAAAAATCCTACAAGATACAGATATTTTGTTTGACAAAGTTATACCAATGTATAAGAATGGTAGGATGCAGTTCTATATGTTATCCTTAGAGTTCAAGGACAGCTGGGGCTAAGACCAAAAAAAAAAAAAAAAAGGGAAAGGAGCAAAGTGCTTCTATTCTTTGTTTAAGTTTCTAGAAGTATAGGTATATTGTTCACCATAATAAAATACTTGTGATTGTCTCTATTTAGAAGCACCACCCCTCATCTTAGCCTTTCTACTCGGGAGTCTTAAGTACTTGCTTTTGCACACTCCCTGTTCAGACTTCTGAGGACAAAATGAACATTATAATGTGGTCTCAATTAGACTGTAGACATGCCCAGCAATGGGAATTATGTCTTTATTTCCAAATCTGAGTTATGTGTCTGTCTGCCATGTGTGTGCAGGTGCCTGAGGAGGCCAGAAGAGGGCATCAGATAACTCTGAGCCACCATATGTGGGTGCTGGGAACCAAACTCAGGTCCTCTGGAACTGCAGGAAGTGCTTATAACCACTGAGTGATATCTCCAGTACCTAATTTTATATTTTAAAATGTCACTTCACCTCTTATGCTGAATGCTGTAGCTCAGATTGTCAGTCACAGAGCTTAATAACATAGCAGAGGGATAGTTAGAGATGAAATAACTTCATGAGAGGAGGGCTCCAAAAGAAAACAATACTATTGTTTTAGAGTCTATAAGAAGCAGCCTGGTGTAGGAGGCAAGAGAGGTGGAGCTTGAGGATCAGAGATGAAAGCATAAAGAGGACACCCATGAGGTGAAAGGAGAAGGAGAAATTTCTTTTCTTCATGTGAATTAAAAAAATATCTGGGGATAGAGAGATGGCTCAGTGGTTAAGAGCATGGGCTGCTCTTGCAGAAGACCCCAGGTTCCTAGAAACCACATGTTGGCTAACAACCATCTCTGACTCCAGTTCCAGGGGGAATCCAATGCCATCTTTTGACCTCCATAGGCATTGTGCAACTTGGGTGCACTTATATAGATGCAGGCAATACTCTCATTCACATAAAATAAAAATAATAAATGAAATATTTTAAAAATATCCTATTATGGAAAAAAGTCAAGGAAAATAATGAAGTACTTTCCAGAAAATTAAACAAGACCTCTATGAAGGTCCTTCTAAGTGTGTGTGTGTTGGGGGGGGGGTCTGAGTGGTGAATTGTCCTAGTTAGTTTATTATCATAATTATTAATGAGGGTTTTATGTTCTCTGCATTCACATTAGGATAAAATACTTGAGTAAATTTCAATTTCAAAAATCAACAACTGGAAATATATGAATGTATTATGTATTACTGGGATATTTTATAGTAATCAGAATTATTATTTATCAGGAATTAAAATTAGTTATAATGAAACCTATCTCACAGGACTTTTCTGAATTTTCTCTTAGATAATACTCAATGCAATAGCCTATGACATCCATTGATTCACATATTTAGAAATACCTCCCCATATACCTTTGCATGGAGCAAACCCACTCATATTTTAGAGTTATGAAAATATTCTCTTGAAGATGCATGTTCTAAATGTTTGAAGTACAGTAGTAATAAGACAGTAATTTCCTTTCTTTGTACATATACTTGTAGGTACTTGGTTCAACACACACCAAACATAGGTAAAATCTGCCTGCGCCAACAGCCTGGGATGCTGCAGTACATAGGTCATCTCACTTAATCCCAACAAAATTATTTTTATTACATACATACATTACTTCTAGATAATTCCTAGAGATAATAAGAAGTGAGTCTTATTAACCTCATTATTATTTCTGTTCAAACACTGAGGAAATTGAGGCTGAGGGAGGTTAAGTAAGTTGGTTGTTGTAAAATAGCAATTAAAGAGCCGAGTCAAGGGTCAGTTTGCCTGTAAGACACAGGAGCCAGTGTTTGCACAGATGTCCTATCATATTCCCTGGAAAAATGCAAGCCTAGCATATGTACCCAGGTATGTCTGGATTTTAAATTTGTTGTTTTTTATTATATTAATCTTTAGTTAGGGTTTTACTTTCTTTTTGTTTTCCTTTGCTACTTTTAAATGAAATGAACAAAGAGGAGACCTGAAAACCTTCCTTAAGATGCAATTTAATACATATAATTGTTATTTCTTATCCATTTGTCATTTCAATTATGCAAAGTATCTTGAAAATGACCCTGTTTTAATAATGGGGTCCACTGTCCCTCAGAAATACCCCCAAGGAGACAGATGTATTACTTCTGATCATATTTTTCTTAATTTCAGATGTATGTATTCTAACATTATTTTCATTCCCTCTGAATATACATGCACATTTAAAAAACAATTTTAAGTGAACATATCTTCAGGGTGATGTTTATAGATTTTTCTGATGAAATTCTGGTCTTAAAATTCTACTATAAAGCCACAAATTAAAATATCTTAGAACTAACAGAAGTGGAACTTTCATGTTCTTTAAAATCTTATTAAAAATTTGTTGCTATGCTTCCTAATTCTTGAATTATGGCTGCTTTATCAAAAAGGCTGTGCAACTTTTAAGGTTGTTTATTGTAAAGTAACAGCATATAACATGGTCAGATAACTGTAGTATACCAGTACTTTATATTTAAATTGGGCATTAGAGCATCTTGACAATAACATGTAACTTAATATATGGTTTGTGATAGAAAAATAATAGGGCTCCTGTGACTTTAAGTGATTTTGAAAATTAAGTAAAGAAGAAAATGTAACTACTAATCTAAAGTTGCACAGAAAAATTAATTATGCATTCCAAGTGAAAGATGTTAGCAAGCAATAATTTAATCTGAACATAAAAGAAATCCCAAAGTGTACTCTTGCTAAAAGCATTTTCTAAATAAACACTTGATTTTTAGGTCACAAAGGACCAGAAATTGAAACTATTAGTTACTGTAATCTGAGCAGTTTATTAAAATATTTTCCCTTGGATATATATTTTTAAAGAAATCCAGTTTTGAAAGGTAAGTTTGGGTAGGAAAAGTCACTCTAACCCAAGGAGGAAGATTGTCTTTTGAAAGTATGACAGATGAAACTTCATAATGATCCCTGGCGGTGTGATGGCAAGCAGCAACTGCTGACTCAGAGTAGAAGCCTGTCTGTATGTAGGGGCAAATGTAGCCTTTACTAATGACCTGCTAGGAACACAGGCATGCTGCCAAGGCCAGAGACACAGCAATGCATCTCTGGTCACTGAGCATTCCAAAACTCCTAGAGAGAAACGTCTCTCAATTCCCTAACTCTGAAATAATATCCTCAGCATTCAGAATTAGGTAGGACACGCAGGCACGTTATCCATATTATATTAATCTTCCAAATGCATTGCCCTAGGAGGAGACATGAAAGAGAGCAGATTATCTCTACTGAAGGAATTATCACTTGAAAAGAAGAAGGAAAAAAAATTAAAAGGTTTAAAAAATGCATCCCAGGCTAACACAACCCTCCCTGTATCCCCAAACTAGTAAGAATTTGCTTCTCCCAGGCTGGTACACAAAGCGCTTCAGAGATACTCTTACCACATCTGTTACATAAATATTTTCTCCTTGAGATTTTGGAGTTATGGCAAATGTATCCCTCTACATTTAGAAAGTAGAAATTTGGGGATCTTTTCAAACAGGAAAGGTACTGAATTTCCCTAGCTTGCCCATTATACATAGTAGAAAGCTTGAGTTTATCATTTTTAAGATACAGATCAGTAATGTCAAGCTTTTTATTTTTATTTAATATATTTACTTTTGTATATATGTGTGTGTACAGTGTGTGTATGTGTTCATTGCTCATATGCCAAGACATTCATGTGGAGGTAGGAAGATACTGTGCATATCAGCCCTTGTTTTCAACCTTGTTTTATTACTGTCTTTTCTTCCTCATTTTTGTTAGTTCTTTGAGGATTTCATACAATGTATTTTGATCATATTTACCCAAATTTGTGTAAACTCAGAGAACCCAATTTGTGTGCCCATATATATCTTTGGTGTATGGCCATCCAATAGGGCATGGTTCACCTACCAGGGGTCACATTCCTAAGGAAAATTAATCTTCCCTCTCTCATTAACTATCAACTGCTAATAGCTCCATGGTTAGGGCTGGGACTCCATGCCCCCATCCTCTTCATGGTGGGATTCTGTTTGATTAAGACTGTGCAGGTCTTGTGTATGCTGTAACAAGCACTGTGAGTTCCCAGGTTCACTACTCTGTTCTGTCCTCAAAACAGTGTTATCTTGTACTCATTCACTGTCCCTTATAATCTTTCTGCAGCCTCCTCTGCAATGATTCCTGAGGAAAACAACCCTTTGAAAAAGTCATATGGAAAACTACTACTATAGAAACTTTGTTTTTTCTTTTGAGACAAGTTCTCCCTGTGTCTCAGCTGATCTGGAACTCACTATGTAGGCCAGGCTGCCCTCCAGTTCCTAGAGATCTGCCTGCCTCTGCCTCCTGACTGCTGGGATCAAAGACATGCCATTATGCCATTTTACTTTTTAAAATCTATACATACTCATATATAAGAAGAGCTTAAGTAAACTTAGCCTATACTGTGGCAACAACATCCCTAATAAATACCAGAGGCTAACAAAACAAAAGCCCTGTGTCAGGAATAGGTTATTTCTTTTGAGTTGTTCACTCAAAAGTCCCATAGATTCACAAACATTGCAGGCTACAGCCAATGTCCTCGATTAACTTCCAAAACTTGATGGTAAGACCGTAGTACTGAAGACATCCCATACTTAAGTCATAGACCATGAAAAAAATCCATCTACTAACTGATTTGGAAGCTTCACTAATACTGGCTAGTTTTCATAATGTTGGAATGTGCTATGCTACATAAGGAGAAAAATAATCAATTGTGATGGTTTGAATGAAAATGTCCCCCATAGGCTCCAAGTATTTGGATGTTTTTGTTCCCAGATGGTGGCTCTGTTTACGGAGGTTTTAGAAGGTGTGGCTATCCTGGATGAAGCATGTCACTGGGGGTGGGTTTAGACAGTTCTTAAGCCTTGCCAGATCTCCACCTGCTCTCTTGCTTCCTGTGACTGCGTGATGATGTGAGAGCTTAGCTTCTGCTGTTCCTGCTCCAGCCACCTCCAGCCACGATGCCTCCCTGCCATGACGGACTTTAATTCCCCTGGAACTGTAAGCTCAAGTAAACTCTTCCTTCTGTAAATTGCTTATGTCAGTGTTTCTATCACAGCAACAGAAAAGTGACTAATACATCAATCTAACCTAGCTGTGAACACTGTGAGCTACAACAATAGCAGGCCTGGCAACAGATGTCCACTGGTGTAATAGTGGCACCAATGTCATGGGAGTAACCAAACTATTTGTGATTATATTTAAGTCCTGCTCTGCAAGATGAAACTCATACATAGTACTGTTAGTTAGGCCAAGAATGTGTAGAAAGACAAGTTTTAGACCTTAGGGGAGAAGCGTTTAATATATTCTTTTAATGGATATAGTATTAAAATGACTCCTAATAACACATCTTTATGTTCATAGATAAATGTATCTCTCAAACCTCATCTGAGAGGCTTCGTTTGGAAGTAGATGGTGATTAACACAGAAACTCACAACTGGTCAAGGTGAAAAGAATAAGGCGGAATGGAATGCTCAGTCCTAAATGGGACACCTTTATCATACCCACCTTCTTTTTGAAAAAGGGACTCTTTTGCTGTTCACTTCTGTGTACACTACCCTAGTTGGCCTAGAAGCTCCAGGGAATACTTCTGTTTCTGCTTTTCATCCCATCTGAGGAGTGCTGGTAGAATAGACATGCACTACCATACCTGGCTTTTCATGATTTCCAGTGATCCAAACTCAGGTGGTCAGGCTACCACAACAAGTATTTTGACCCATTGAGCAAGCTCTTCCCTGGCCTTTATTGATATGACTCTAAGTAAAGTTCCAAATCAGTTCAGAAATATTGTACATTTTAAAGAAGTATTTGGAAATCTTTTATCAAAGATAGGAATTTACTGTGTGTTAGCTAATTTTTGTCAACAACACAAATTAGATTCACTTGGGAAAAAGAAACCTCCACTGAGAATTTTTTTTTTTTTATCAGACTGACCAGTGAGCATATCTGTGAGGCATTTCTTATTCACTGATGTAGGAGAGCCTAGCCCAATATGGCCATGGGCATTGTCATCCCCAGTCAGGTGGGCCTAGCTTAAACCGTGTTCCTTTCACGTGTCTGCTTCAACGCCTGCCTCCAGGTTCCTGCTTTGAGTTTCTGTCTTAGCTTCCTTCAAGAACTATTTGTGACTCAAACTTGTAAGCAAAATAGACCCTTAACTCTCCAAATTTCTTTGGTCACAGTGTTCATCACAGCAACAAAAACTAAACTACTATATTAAGGAATCAGCCAGTGAAAAAACACCAGGAAGATAAAGAAAGAGACAGAAAAGCAATGGAAAAAGAAAAAGAAGATTCTTTTCCTAAAGGAGGTCCAAATGTGTGAACCCTTAAAGTAGCATAGACATTACTTGGGAATGTTAGACATGCAAATTCCCAGGCCACACTCTGCCCCACTGAGCCTACTGGCATGAGGAGGTATTTTAACTATACCTGCAGGTGTTCTGATTGGCTAAGTGTAAGGACAACTATCTTTGATAAAATACTTGTTTGCTCTTAAGGGAATGCATTCTGTTTTCACTTATGAAAACAAACATGCTTAAGATCACCTAAGACAGTAAGTTTCATCATTTTTAAAAAAGGATTTTATTATTTTTATTTTATGTATATGCGTGTATTGCCTGCATGTGTGCCTGCACCTGTGTCATACAGTGCCCATGGAGGTCAGAAGAGGATGTTGGATCTCTGGAACTGGAGTTACTGATGGTTTGTGGGTGCTGGGAACCTGGGTCCTCTGCAAGGGCACCCAGTGCTCTTAACCACTGAGCCAGTTCTCCAACTTCGCTTCATCATTTTTTACACCCAAAGCAACAACAACAACAAAGAGGCTGAATGAAAGATAAATTAGGGATAATTATTTAGAAAGAATACAGAACAACCTTTGAAAAAGATTGTAGAATAAGATGACTTAAAACACCATTTAAAAGTACATTTTATCTTTATATTGCTAAATAAAAGGACAATGGAATATAGAATGACACAGTGACACACACACACACAGATACATGCATATGCAGACATTGTTATGTGTTTAGATTGACTGAAATATCCAGACAGGATTGCTGTTAAGATTATAATTAACTTTAATTCCCAGCTTTGCAGTTACATACTTACATCTTCCATTATCTTTTGAATCAAATAACATTTACATTATTTAATATACACAATTTGGACAGAATCTGCATTGAGAAGTTGGTTTGATAATCCATTGTTATCATGAAAATTCTAGTAAATGCTCACTGAATTTATTTGCAGATTAATTTGCCATGGAGATTCATAAATTTTCAAAGCTATTCTAGCCCCCAGAGATTGTGTTGTTACTGGTCTTGTTGTGGTTTGTACTTTAGAATTTTTGAATAGTCCCCAAATGATTCTAATCTGCTCAACACTTTACAGTCACAAAGAGTCTACATCTTTCAGTGGGTTGGAGGAAATCTGCCTGTGACTACACAGATGTCATCAGTTGAAGGGACAAAGTTCTGGTTCAACATTCTGGTTAAGTTTAAGGTTAGGTTAGGATTTTCATTCATTATTGGTTACAGAGTAACAGCATTAAATAGAAAGAGAATCGATAATTACTGTCCTTGTTGAATAGCTTTGTATATGATGATGTATTCCATGCACATGTCATAATTCATATGATTTTCACTATTTTATATCCTAATATGCATCTATTTTTAATTTAAGACTAGAATGTGTTTTTAAAATTCCCCAGTTGTTAAGCTTTTCATCTCTTTTGTAATGAACAGGACTTATTTCACTGCATTATCAATGCCATAGTTAGTTTCCTGTGACTGTGATAAAACACAAAACAAAACTAACTTGGGGAGGAAAGGCTTTATTTCATCCTACAAGTTACAGTCTAGTTTTGAGGGAAGTAAAGACAGGAGCTCAGGCAGAAATCTGGAGGCAGGAACTGAAGCAGAAATCATGGAAGAATGCTGCTTTGAGCTACCTACCTTTCTTATACAACTCAGTCCCAGCTTCCTAGGGATGGCACTGCCCACAGTGAGCTGGGCTCTCCTACATCAATTAGCAATCAATAGATGCCCCCACAGCCACGCCCACAGGCCAGTCAGATGAAGAAAGTTCCTCAGCCCAGATTGCTTCTTCCCAGGTAAATCCAGATTGTGTCAAGTTGACAAAAACTAAACAGCACAAACCATCACAAGATGTCTCCAGTACAGGACTCATAGATACAAGGTATGTAGTATCTTGGGACAGAGTATCATGTTTGAGACTGTTCAGACAAGAGTACTTTCTGAGGGGGCTGGAGAGAATACCAGCTGCTTTTGAAGAGGACCTGCGCTTGATTCCCAGTGCCAACGTGGAGGCTAACAATAGTCTGTAACCCCAATTCCAGGTGATCTGATGCCCTCCTCTGTCTTCCCAAGGCACTGCATGACAAAGGTGCACTTACACAAATGCAGGCAACACACTCCCTCATAAAATAAAAATAATAAATAAAATGTTTAAAAAATAAAAAAGACTACTTTCTGGCCCCTCAATGTGGATTTACCATATCTCACTGAACACTTCAAAACCCAGTTCCTCTTGGCTAATTTGAGTCACTTGTCTGTGACATCCTCCCACAGCAGAAAGAGAAATACTGTATTTCCCCCTTATACCTGAGTTCTCCAGATCAGTGCTGTGAATGCACCGACCTCAGGGGTCTCATCATTGAATCATCTCCACGTTCACATCATGAATGCTCTCAGAAGGAAGTTTTTTAAATTTGTTATTGATTTAAGAGTAACAAGATACAATAAGTACTTAAAATATGTAAATATTAGGTTTATGCTACATGGTCTCTTTTATATGATATTTTTCATGCATTTATCATAATTTACATTGTTTTATGTGTTTCATGTCCTATTATACATCTAATTTTAATTTAAAGCCAGTGTGTATTTTTTTAAAAACACTTTTCCTATTATTAAAATGAAAAGAAATATTGTAATATCCATTTGTTCATTTTTGTATTTCTTCACTTACTCATTCTGAGCAATCATCCTGACAATGAAAGGCAATAATTAGGAGATTAGTAAATTAAGATTATGCCTTGGACATTATTGTATAGAATCAATTATGAAGACAGTGACATAAAAGTTTATGGAAAATTAATGCAGCTTTCACTTGGGACAGAAGCATGATTAAAATCAAATCTCCATTGCCCACTGCAACACTTCCTTTTCTGTAAGAACGACCACACATCTTCATCACTATTTCTCATTTTTTTTTCTTTAACTTTGTTTTTAGCCTAGGGAAAGATGAACTAGCAGTCAGTAGTCAATAATAGGGGTATTTTTCTTAAGTATGGAGTGAAATAATTGCAAGTCCTGGCATCTGCATTGGTAAAGGCAAGGCTAGATGCTGGAGTAAACATCTGAAAGCATAGGTAGTTTACCACATTCCACCCCTTATTCCACCCCCACTCCCATGATAGTCAGATAAAGGTGTTCTTGGTTAAGTACTTCCTTTAGGTAACTTTATTCCAGGAAAGTACTTAGGAAGCTGGAGCTCCTTCATTTGATGCCCTTAGCCTTCATGCTTACTAGGAATCTGTAACTATTCTACTCAGCTAGAAAACAATCATAGAGACTTATACAGGCCAAGGCTGAAGTGAGATGCACACGGGTCACAGATCTGCTGCAAGATCCCAAATGTAAGGGAAACTAGGAAACTAAGTTTAGCTGTTTCTAGGCAGAGGAGATGAATTGGTGTTCAGCAAGCCAGTCTGGCTACACCAGTGATCTAACTTTGTTTAGAAAGGCTGAACTACCTTATCACTAGGAAATCCTGATACATCTGCATTTGATTTAAAGTCCAACCAAAAATTATTTTAAGGTTTAATACTGTTTTTGCTGTTGGATAAAATATTGTATAGAGTATACAGCTTGATGTTATTGGAAACTTTTATCAGGAATGTTGAAAGCTATTAAGGTTTTATGTGAAACTGTTCTGTTAATTGCCAAACAACAATAACAAAGCAAGTTTTACACCACTGAAGAGATCCCAATCAAGCCATTTCTCCTGGATACTATCAAAACATCATGGTGAAGAAATGCCATAATGTCTGTTTTTCTCTTTTGCTACCATTAAGTTCGAGATTCAATACAATTTAATTATTGCTCTTTTAATATTTGTTGTAAAGTATCTGATTGCTGGGAATCTAGCATGAAGGCATAGTGCTTGACTACAGTGTCCAATAATTTTATTTTTAACATTTCATTAAGTTATGTTTGATAGTCAAAGGTTAACATATGACCTCTTAGTAGTTTTACTTGTAAAATCATAATCATATTCAAGATAATAAATGTAACGATCTTCATCATGATATGGCTTTTGTGTTGGTTTAAATATATTGCTGAAAATAAATAACTACGCAGGTCTGGTGGAGGTGGTTTCTCTGGTAAAATGCTTGCCTGGCAAACACCAGAACTATGCAGGCATGGTAACATGGGCTTTTATTCCAGTGCTGGAGATGTGGGGATAAAAGCAACCCAGAGCTTGCTGACCAGCCAGTAGCCTAATTGGTGAGCTTCAGTCCAGTTAGAGTCTCACAGGAGACTGATGGTTCCCTGTGCATAACACTGGAGGTTCTCCTCTGGCCTCCACACATGCACACACACATATCCCTGTACCTGCACACACATAATATGTACACACACATACATACACATACACATACACACATGCATACCAAAGAGCTAAACTCAAGAACATATACACTGGACTTAGGTGGAAGAAATGCACTGATCAACATTTGTTGACCACTACTCTGCTGAATATTTAACCCATGGCAAACATACAAGTGAATGAATCTATAAATTATACTACAAATGATTATACCTTTATAAGTCTGAGTTGTAAACAAAAAATGTGCATATGAAATAAATCATAAAATCATACTTTTATTGGGATACATTAGCTGTGTCCTGACTGCTTAAACATAGGTTTCTGTGTTGCTGCCCTGGGATCTCACAGAAGACTCAAATTCCAGCAACAAGATCATCAGTTACATAAAGAGCAATCTAACTCAAGCTGTCTGCATTATTTTAGTAATATGATAAAAAGATTGTAAATTATTATATTAAAGATTGTATTTTATTGTCAGAGAGAAATAGGTGCCAACATATTTATAAGACAAAAGACCGTCATTGCCCTAGTTTTGGAGCACCACGGGAAAGATAGGCCACAGACTTTCAAAAAAGATAGATTGGGAACTTGGCATATTTTTCAGTTAAATTTAAAACTTTGAATACAATAACCTAAAATTCACAGACAAAGAGCAAAATCAGTTTTATTAATGCATACTTCAAGAACTTAGAGCTAATACACAGTTATGAGTAGAGTGAATTGGAACTAAAATATCTCTTTATTTCTTACTTAGTGCTGCACTCAAGAGAAAGATTTATGGAGCAAATGCTGGTGAAAGTATGGAGACAGGGTCTCCACAAACAGTGTCTATTTCCTGTAGATAAGACACTATGGAAATCAGAGTGGAGATTCTACAAAAAGCTCTAAATTGATCTACTGTATGACTCAGCCATACCACTCTTGGGCCTGTACCCAGAAGACTCTATACCATGTTCATTGTTGCCCAGTTCATAATAATCAGGAATTGTAAGCAACAAGATGTCCCTCAACTGATGAATGGATAATAAAAATTTGGTATATATATATACACAGCTCTTACTCAAATTATGAATTTCTGAGGTAAATGGATGATACTGGAAACAATCATCCTGAGTGAGGTAACCCAGACTCAGAAAGACAAATGTCACATGTTCTCTGTCATAGCTGGATGCTAGCTTTGAAATTTTAGATATCCGTGTTTCAATTTGTAAATCCAGAGATGTAAGGAAACATAAATGGCCACGGAGTGCTGGGAGAGGCTTCTTCTGAAGGGTAGTAGAATGCAGTGATATAAAGAAAGAAAGGGGGACATTAGAGTAGGAAGGATTAAATGAGGTGAAGAATGAGAGGGCAGGTGGAGGACGGAGTATGAGGAAGGATAACTAACTGTAAAGGCCTTTATAAAAGCATATGGAAACCTACTACAACAAGATTCCTAATGTATATACATACACATTATAAAAAGACATTACCTTATAATAGGGGGACAGTTCCCCTGGTAGACAACTTCAGTGACAGGAATGGACTCCCTCCCTAGTAGATGTTGACCAGAGGTCCCACAGACCCTCAAACAATGCTGGCCATTGCCCCTGTCCTTGATGACTCAGCAGAACTTGACAATAAGACTGCATTGCTAAAGACTACATATATGAGCTGTATAACAAATATGGGGAAATCAAGCTGGTGCTAACTTTGTAACCTCATCTCTATGGACTAACTTTCATAATCCTGGAAGGTGCTATGAATGTTTCCAGAAGGAAAAAAAATCATTAACTTTACCAAACCATGAATCTGGTGAACTACATTAACAACTGGCCTGGAAAGTTATGGCCACCCATGTAGTAGTGGCATAAATATTATACTATAACCACCACTCTCCAATTGGATTTAAGGTCCACTTTATAGGATAGAGTCCATACCTGATGATGAAACCAGGTTTAGGAACCTGAAGCTAGACAGGTCACAGACATAGGGGAGATCCTAACACTAGTATTTTTCTAAATATGTATTGACTCACACTCTCACCAGAGAAGATTCCTTATGCCAGAAACAGTGAATAAAACAGAAACCCACAACAGGCCAATGTGCAGAGGACAAGAGACTGCAGAGTGCTTAGAGTCCCTGAATAGGACTCCTATTTCAAACTTCTGCCTCCCAAAGTTTGGGGATCATTATGGAAGAAGGGGCAGAAAGACTGTAAGAGCCAAAGGTGGTGGATGACCACAAGGAAACTGTTTCCCAAATAGCTAGGAAGTTACTCAGATGAACTCACAGCAATGGTGACAGCCTATGCAGGTCCTATGCAAACTCAAATCAGACAGAATTTCAGCCTAGCCATGGAAGTGTATAAGAAGCCTCAACCTAAGGAACTTTAGGCAACTGATGGCTGCTGGGAGAGGGAAAGACTGTCTCTTTCAAGGATGAGACTCCTTGTAGGTTAACCATGGACCCACACTGAAGGCTGAAGGGTGTTTGGAAATACAGATTCTATGTGCTTAAAGTACATTAAATTTGGTGGGAACAATAGGAAAGGCATAGATATGGGATCCCATCAAAATACCATCAAATTGTACTGAATAAAACATCTCAAGAATTCTGGCCTGGAGAGATGGTTCAGCAGTTAAGAGCACTGGCTGCTCTTGCAGAGGACCTGGGTTTGATTCCCAGCACCCACATGGTGGCTAACAACCATATGTAACTCCAGTTCCACAGGACCTGATGCCCTCTTCTGACCTCCATGGACACTGCATGACACGGGTGCACTTACCTACATGCAGGCAATACATTCACACACATAAAATAAAAAAAATAAAATATTTTTTAAAATGAAAATTTCAAGAATTCAATAAAAAACTTTTAAAAGGAGATTCATGGAAATGATTTAAGAAAGCATGTAAAACCACATCTAGTTTTTCCATAAAGTGAAGTCATATGATAGGTTTTGATGTAAAACCTAATTGTCTCACTTAGAGAACGATGAGGGGAAAAGGTCTCCCTCTGTATCCCATCTTCTGCTTAACATACCAAGAGAAATACTTAGAAGTCAAGGTACTCAGGCTTCTGACTAATAGAAAACCTCTTTAGAGAGACCAGAGGTCAGAAGAGAAAATTTTTCACCGCAAAAGACAAACATGCCTCTTTTTGCATACGCTTGTGAAGATGTTTTTTCCTCCCTTCTATTATGAACTCAAGTGAATGGATTTGATATCCAAAGTAATCTTCCTACCAGAAACGCTAAGAGCAGAAATCTAACATCAGGGAAGGCTGTCTCAAATCCAAGTTATTTTTTTAAATCTCTTATTTTTTCTTTTTGTGTAATTCATTTCAGGTGTTTAAATACAATTAAAGGTAAGCATGTGAAAATGGTATGTATGGAAATTGTGTCACCGTGATACACAATTGTGCAGTGATTTTGACCAATTGCTCAACAATTTTGAAACAGGACCCTGTCCATCCAAAGCGATTTTAAATACTCATTTATTTTTTGGTTGTTGTAGAAAAGCCGTCTTTTGCCTGCCTTGTTAGCCTTCTGCTTTTACAGCCAGTATCTTGACTGAGAGCACTGAAATCTATCTGAAATGATATAGAAATGACTGAACACTTTAGTATGTGGTTTAGCAAATTACATGTATAGTAGATGAAGAAAAATGGTGAGAGATGGCAGCTACTAAACCCAACTTTATGCCACTTTGGGATGTGTCTTTAATGAATATACGTTGAATATAGTGAAGATGTTTTGATACTGACCACTGATTTTCGGGAACATATAACTAAGAATAAGCCATTGGTGGAACTTTGGGAGTGATCATAGTTCATTCATCAACTGATGGTAGTAAATACAGCCAGTCATGTTCTTGTAGGAGGTGAGATACCCAACCTTGAACAGTAGTGTTTGACATCCGATTTTTTTCAAATCCAGCTATGTCTGTGCATGTCTTGCTTCCTGCTGTAATGGAAAGAGCAAAGGCTTCCTGAAGCACTTACCCTCAAATCCTGTAACCTGTAAATACATGGCCTTAGGTGGAAAGAGACTGTGTGAGAGAAGGAAGCACTCACTGTACCTACTGCTAGCTTGGGAGAAGGCCACAAAAGGGGATGACAGACTGGTTCAGGGGAGCATCACTTGGCATGCGAGAGTGATGACTGACCTTACATACATAGAAATCACACAAAAGCTGTACACAATAATGCAGGCGTCTATAATCCCCAGCAATCCAAAGAGAAGATGAGAGGTAGAGACAGGAGCATCACCTGAAATTCACAGACTGGCAGGGCATACACAGTGGTGAACAAGAAAGAAACTGTGCTTCAAACAAGCTAGAAGGCAAGAGACTTTACTTGAGCTTGCCCTCTGACCTCAATATGTGTGTCATGGCATACCTGTGCCCACATTCACACATGAACATGCACACACACATACACACACATCAAATAACACACAAGATTAAATAACAATAACAATAATAATAATAATAGCAAACAAAATTTTGCAGCTGGCTTCTCACACTGTATGCTATGTATGTGTCTTCTTCCTTCCCTGATTTTTTGTTTGTGTCCCCCTACAGGAATTAACTATAATCATGAATATAGAATCTTTCCTGTGTTCTTTGAGTCCTTGAAAGAACTCTTCAAAATCAATAGCAGTTTGGTGAACTGTCAGCACAAGATTATAGACATTTTCCTGAAGATCAAATGATCAATGATTTGTTGATAAACATAATCACTATCCATGAACTTGCTAAGACATTTTAGATTGTGATTTAGATTTATTTCATGATGAAAATCACTTCATCACTTCATCATAACAAGTCCCTCTACACACATATCACCTACACACACACACACACACACACACACACACACGCACACACGAACACAAACACATACCATTATGTTACTTTGAAAAGGAATGGAATTGTTATGTTTACTATGTTTTGTAATGAACAATTATCTAGTCAACCACACACAGCTTACTTTATCAGAACATTACCAGCAAACCACTTCTATCTTTGCCTTTAGTGTATTGACTTATGTCTGTATTTAGATGATTTGTTTGGGTATGAAATTAGCCAACACGAGAAACGCTGTCTGTGGGTAGTCATCCAAGGTCTCCTTCTTTTGTTCTTCCCTCTTCCCTCCCGTCCTCCAGTCCTTCCATGCTGAGATATACATGTTTTCCCATAACATCCTGTTACTCTGAATAGCTCATCTAATGGACAGACAAGCTACTGAAAGTTGATTCTACTGAATGGAAATACAGTTATACTCATAGCTTCTTTAGCAGGTCATTTAACAGGTAATGCAGAATTCCACATCCTTCCTGCTTCTGCCAGAAGTCACAGTGGGGAATTCCTTCAGCACTGCTTTGTCAGTGGTTGAATAACACTGAAGGTCTGGAGCTGGTGCATCTGATCTCCAGACTGGACAGTCAAATAATTTACATAGCAATGAAAAACAGGGCTTTGTTTTTGCTATGGTGTTGATACTTTTTGTAAGGTCTGCAGATCATGTATTTACAGGGACTTTTTTTTTTCTCAAAATTTAGCATTAAAAAAATAAGATTCTTCCTCATGTTATAAATAAGCTAACTCTATTTCCTTTCGAAAGTAGACATTTGTTTCAGTTGTTAGTTTAAAAATATCTTAGA
>NW_008353027.1:1162063-1184851 GCF_000622305.1 Nannospalax galili
ATTCATGTACACTACAACTCCCTTGGACTATTTGCAAAAGTATTTGCCAAACTGATGAAAAGTATTTTTATAAAGTATATCTCGCTAAAAGTTAAACATTTAACAGTTTCCAAACTAAGAATATATAGGGGCTTCAGAGTTGTCTCAATGGTTAAGAGCACTGGCTGCTCTTTTAGAGGACCCGGGTTCAATTCCCAGCACCTGCATGGTGGCTAGCAACCATTTATAACTCCAGTTCCAGGGGAATCTGACACCCTCTTCTGACCTCTGGAGCATTGCACAATGCGGGTGCACTCACACAGAAGTAGGCAACACATTCATACACATACAATAAAAATAATAAATAAAATGTTAAAAAAGAATATACAGTGAAAGAAAAACGAATGACCAAAATGACTTGACTGTATGAATGTATTTAATATTAAGTTTTAGTCATTTACATGTAAATAGATAGTCAATATTATCATCAAATTGCTAAACAACCACATTTGTGACTTTATGTAAACATTTATTTATTTATATTTATTTTAGGTACATGAGTGTTTTATTGCATGTATGTAAGTGCATTCATGTTGGCAATGCCTGGAGAGGCCAGAAGAGGGTGTTGGATCCCATGAAAATGAAGTTATGCATGATAGTCAGCTGTCATGTGGTTGCTGGGAATCAAACTCAGGTCCTTTGCAAGAGCAGCCAGTGTTCTTAATCACTGAGATATCTTTCCAGGTTCTGAAAACACATTTTTTATAATCATGCTTATTTTACTAGTTAGACCAGGATTTTTCATTCATTAGTGATTGCTATAAATTAAATGTAAGGTAAAGAATATGACTCAATTTTTTTTTTTTGTCTTTTTTGAAACAGGGTTTCCCTGTAGCCCCCGCTGGCCTGGAACTCACTATGTAGACCAGGCTGGCCTGGAATTCACAGAGACCCACCTGCCTCTGCCTCCCAAGTGCTGGAATTAAAGGTGTGTGCCACCAGGCCTAGCTTCTATACAATATTTTAAATGAAATCCTTTCATTAGGGAAACAAAGAAACTCAGGGCACCAACAATTTCTGGTAACAAAATACTTTCTTTGTATTTGCTAATTAAACTTTTAACTCCTTCTATAACATTGTCAATTGCACCCCACAAACAATCATGCAAGGAATTAGGAATATATTCCAAATATGCATGGTTAATCAGTCATGTACCATATTATTCAGAAGATATTATAAGCCTCCTTACACATTTGATTTGGAAGAACACCAAGAAAAGGACAAGAGGTATATTAGAAGGTCATTAGCATCAATAACCACCATGGATATGCAAATCAAATCACAGGGTAATAAAGCCTCATACATGTTAGAATAGTTATTTTCAAAAAGGCAAACTATCAAATTTTGGTGAGTACGAAGAAAATGAAGCCCTTGTATATCAGTAGCAAAAATATAAAATTGTACAACCATTATCAAAAATAATATGAAGTCTCCTCAAGAAATTACAAATAAAAGAACTATGATTCAGTATTCTCACTTCTGCCTGTATATGGGAAGAAAATAAAATTAAAATCTCTGTCAAAGAGACTTCTTCATTCTCATGTTCACTGCTGAGTTACTGACAGTAGCTAAAATATGGAAACAATATAAATGTCCATTGATGAATAAGTAGAAAAAAATGTAATATTTAACATATACACAATACTTACAGATAACATGCAAAATATCCAGATATTTAGGAAAGATTCACACCAAAATGGATGAATGAATCTTGAGGATATTAGGAAATAATCCTGAAAGAAGAAAGAAAGAAGAGAGTAAACAAGCTGTGTTCTTCTTATGCATCGTGACAAGATCTAGAATCTGTGAAGAGAAGAGTCTTTGGAAAAGTCTACGAAGGATTATCTAGATTAGTTTAATTGATGTGGAAAGATCAACCAGAAATATAGTCAGTGCCACTGTGTGGTCTGGAGTTTGGGACTAAGTCAATAAGAGGAACTGAGCTGAGTACAAATTTTCATCTTCCTCTGTTTCCTGACTGTGTACGCAAGTGAGCAGCTGCCTCAGGCTCCTGCCACTGTGATATGCCCAGGAACTGTAAGCCCCAATACATTCTTCTTTATTAATGTTCTGTCTGATATTTTGTTACAGTAATAAGAAAAAGGGTTCATCTTTGAAGTTAAAAGAGGAATAATTTCTGGATATCATGATACAACACTGTGAAGGCAGTTAATAAGTCTTTTATTCTTGAGTATTGGTAAGAGAATAAGTCTTAAATATTGTACAGTTGAGGCCAGGGGATAGAAACAAGTTAGACAGATATAGGGGCAAGGAACACAAAAGTGAACAATTCTAATTCTTGTCCTTAACTAGTACCTTGAAATGTCCATGTTTTTGTTCAGATTTGAGGCCAGGAATGCCAGAAGGGAGATTTTACTTTTTGCTCTCACTCCTCCAAAATGAGAACCCCTGCTTGCACACCAGGGTGTGACCAAAACTCCAATCCAGATGCCAGTCCCTTCTGGTGAAGTGTTGGAATCTAATCTCCAGATTTTCCTGCTGGAAATGGGTTATTCTATTTCTTAATTTCAGCCCATCTTCTAAATGTTTTCAGGGTCTCAACTCTTGAGGAAGGAATGCTGCAGTAGTCTTGGAGGTCACTAAGGGTAAATCTCAGGGCTCTGAAGAGGCCAATTAAGGAAAAGCTATTTCCTCCTGATTAAAACAGTTGAAACTAACTCTGGCTCTGGGTGGAGATGTGACATTCTGATCTGCTCCAAAGATTAAAACATCCTTGTACTACTTGACAACTGGTGGGATGGTCAGCATTTAAAAGCACTGACTGCTTCTGCAGAGGACCTTGGTTTAGTTCCCAGCTCCCATATAGCAGCTAGCAACTATCTGAAACTCCAGCTCCATCCAGGATATCTGACAACATGGTCTAGACTCTGTAGGCTTTCCACTCGAGGGTTCGGTTAGATACATACAGGAAAAACATTCATACACTTTGTATTATTCAGGGTTCTCTAAAGAAGCAGAACTGGTAGAATGAATTTATACACATATATACATCCATATTATCAGATTAGCTCACAGGATAGAGTCGGAGTAGTCCTGTTCCACACTAGAGAGGCTGAGAATCTGATCTGGTAGTCACTCAGTCCACCAGGCTCAATGTCTCAGTAGTCCAAATCTGGCACTGAAGGTCTGATGAATTCCAAAAGATCTGCTAGTCTTCAGTCTACAGCAGCAAGACAAACTCACCAACCAAGAGAGAAGGCAAGCAGCAAGAAGCAAGTGCTCTCCTCTGTCGTGGCCTTTTATACTTTTTATACTGGCTGCCATCAGAAGGTAACACCCACGTTTAGGGCGTGTCTTCCAGCTTCAGATGATCCAATCAAGAAGATCTCTCTCGTTTCATTTAATCCCAGATCCAGTCAGGTTCACAATCAGGATTAGCCATCACACGCATAAAAATACATAAATTAAAACCAAACCAAAAACCCAATATTATACCATTGTCTCTTCCTTTGAGTTAATCCAGCTTGGTTTGTCAGCAGATCTGATTCACCAGAAGGCAGACTAAGGAGAGGGAAGAAATACCCTCTTAACCAGATAATATACTACCTTTCCAGAAGATGGTCCTTCAGTGCTGTTACTTACAGAGCTGCTACCAGGGAGCTGCTGCCTGATTTTCTCAGTTGCTTAGAAAATTGCAACCTTTTCCCTCTTTCTACCTCTTTTCCTAGCCTGGGCATGTTTCCATGTCACACTGGGCTTTCTCTCTTCCTCTGAAGCTCCTGCTTCCCCTGCCGACTTCCACAGTGTAGCTGCTTATGAACAGCATGATTTTCTCCATTTCTCTTAATCTTCCTCCTCTGAGCAAGTGCCAAGACTACAGAATGTTTGCCTGCTCTGTTGTTTTTCTCAAACTCTAATAAAACTGTCCTTGAGCCTCTTTTCCATTCCATTTTAAAAAATCTTAATGAAATTAAGAAACTAAGACAAGGAATCTCAATTTCCCTGGAAACAGGTGGTTTGCCAGTGGAAACCCTGGGTAACACCACCATAAGAAGTAGATAACTTCGTCACCATACCATCATATTACATAGTTTACATATACAAGATTGATTTGATTATGTGTCAATAAGCAAATAAAATGAAAAATTGTAATCATCTTTTTCATTCTCATAATTATCAAAAAGTTACATGGAAGAAATGAATAGCCGGCCATGTGTATGCATCCAGGAGCCATTTTGGCTTAGGTTGGAAACTGAGAAACAGCCTTTGACTGGTGCCACAGCAGTTCCTTTTCAGTCGTGAACTGGCTCCTCCTCCTGCCAACAGCGTGCTCCCATCAAATGGGTTATCTGTTTCATTTCATTTGATCTATTCAATGAGTAAAGCTTTGTGGTGTTGTTTGTTTCTTGTTTTTATGGCATGGGGCGGGCAGGGGGGGGGAGTTGAGCCTAGAACCCCAAGCTTGACAGGCAAGCATTCTCCTAGTGAGTTATAGTCCAGCTTTTATATTTCCACTTTGCATTTTGAGAGAATTCCCATTTTGGGACAGAATCTAATGATTTTAAGAGCTAGTATTTCAAAAAAGAAAAACAAGTAAATGAAGTGCCATAATAATGACAATTTAGAGAAGAAAATTTGTCCCAACTATCATAGAACTCAAAAACGTTTAAGACTTGTTAAATAAATGAGTAATAAAAAAGCCCAATATATTCTGAAAATATCATTAAAGTTGGTTCATTTAGTTTAATAAAAATGTGTGTTCTCTCTAAGTACACTTTAGATCTCCCTATATTGTTTTTGACTTTTAAAAGTTAATTGAAATGCCAAGGTTGTGAGCATGAAGCATAAATTTCATTTGACCTTTTAAGAAAAACTATTCTTGTATATTCCTCAGAAGATGAGTTTGTGTTCTGTACCAATCATGTAAAGACGAACCAGGTGGCAGATTACTTAGCATCTCGCCATTCACCTCCTGAGACTCTGGTTTAAAAGTGGCTTAAAAGAAATACCCAGGAGTGATGTGTGTGCATTCTGAAGCCCTTACAATTGAGCTTAAGTAGCAATCACTTGCAGCTGCAGAGATGTTCTTTCAAAAGACATCAGAAATGTCACAGGACAAGACCCAGGGATTTCAATAAAGACATAAAGGCCACCCAGACAACCCAAGTAGGACAAAGCTTATCAAAATAATGAACCTACCGGTCCAGAATTTTACTGGTCAATGGAAAAAAACAAAAACAACAGAAAATCCCCAAATGAGCTTGTTTGCCTTTGCCTTAAAAAAAGAAAGAAAAATGAGTAGTCTCAAACAGATAAGACTAAGCTTCAAAAGCATCCCTGCAGACATGCAAATGAGATTGCTAAATGAATAAAACAGCAACCAAGAGTGTAGCTTACTAGTGCCCTCTAGTGCACTGTCTCTCCTGCTTTAGATGGAGTGTGATACTTTGAAAATGTTTTCTAGAGAATAAGATTTTAAACAAATAAATACTAGAGTCACTGAAAACCTCTGAAAAAGAAATGCAAGATACATATTTTAGTGTCAAATACTAACATGCTGAATAATAAAGCAACATCAAACCTAATAATGTTATTATATGTATTAGTGTCAATAATCTGACATCAATGACAAATTAAAGAAAGACTGAACAGACAGGAAAATGATCGCATTTTTCACTCCCATGCTAGGGCAAAACAGCCCAGAAAATGTTTTGCTTCACAGTCAGTCTGTTTTGCATCCTAATTGTATCATGTGCCAACAAAGCAGATTGTTTGCTAATTGATATCATAAAGCAAGACAGCCCAGTGAAGGATGATAATTCTGACTCTAGCCAGTGGCAGCTGATGGGAAGCTTGATAGAAACACTGTCATTTTCAGCACAGATTGCCTACCATCGACTCCACTGCAAATATAGAGACATGACAGAAGCCTCATTCGTCCATCTTCAGTTTTTAAAATAAAATAATTCCACTACGATATTCCACTTATTTTAATTTTGCTATAGCATACTTAAAAAGTAAGAGTACCATTTGTTCTCTGTCCATTGGTAAATACATGGTAGAATATTTGTGTATAGTCAGAGGTGAGCTTATTCATTTTTGAAGCAAATAAAATAGCCAAATATGTACTATTTTTCCATTATACATAAGCAAGATATTAATAAATTATAATAGGAATGTGTATTCATTTCAAGTATTTAAAAATTCAACCATAGGTATTTGAAAAGTAAAAGTTATTTTCATAGTTCTCTCCTTCCCCAGGAAAAAAACCACCATATATCTTAGTGGGGTTCAGATTGACAGCATCTAGAAGCGGTGCCTTTTGTGAACGTGTGACCTAACATTTTCAGGCATGAATAAATCTCCAGTGATTACACACTGAGCTGGCTTAGAGAACACTGGCAGTGTGATGCAAATGGTTCAATGGCAAGTGAGGAAACAAAGAAAGTCAGAGAGAAGGAAGGAGGATGGCAGACTGGAGTAAGTCCAGTTAGCGCTCAGGGTAGAGATGGCTGCAAAGGGGGAAAGATTCAAGACATGGCTATGTGCTTTGCTTCCTCACAAGAGCTACTATTGTGGCATCAAAAGTTCATGTGTTTTTACAGATATATACACACTGGTAAATACTTTCTCCTCATCTCAACCTTCACTCTTCATTTTATTTTTTGCCAGGTGAAGAAAAATCAGTAAAAACTGACTCCAAAATTTTAAATAGGCTTATTTCTCTCACATAAAGAACTTATATTTAAGAAGTGTGTGTGAGGATGTGTGTACGGAGGGAGGATGATGAACGTAGAAAGAAAACCTTAATAAGGGATGGAGAAACCTTAGCCCTGGGAGAGGGTAATAAAACAAATATGACATGAAAGCAGAAGGGAGGACTCTGGGTGGAGGACAGGGGATAGGAAGGGGGACAGGAGGAATAGTGGTACAGAGGTCTGAAAGCCATAATGAAACACATTGTTCTGTATGTTAACTTCAAAATAGTTTAGAAGAAGAAATTTCAAGACAGAAGAGAATAGGAAATATCAAAGTCACACCCTCACACTCATCACTTAGCAATCAAGGAAACTGAGGCCCAGAAGGATGTAACAAAATGTGTTTAAAATGAAAAGTTAGTAGCAAAGGAGGAAATAAATGTCCTCTGCACTAAATACAAAGATAGCGGTATTTGGGGTACAAAGTCTTTTTAAAAGGCCTTTTAAAAATTCATAATGTTTTACTCTTTGAAGCTGAAGCTTCCACAATTTAGTTCTTAAAATGGGCAAAGACACAGAGCTGAGCCAAGGGAATGAATAAACGGCAAACAGATTGAAATCCCGTCAGAGTTGACTGTAAATTGTTTTGCAATCTACAGTTAATCCTGAAGCAGCATTTGATGGACTTTTAATTAAGCAACAAACATCTACACAATTTTGAGACTGTCAATTTCCATTCTCAACACTTTACTTTGAAAACCATTAATTGACACAGTTAGAGGGCTTTGTTCAATTTTGAATAACTACACCCCTACTATCTGTTCTCTACTAAAGTCTCTCCTTTTTATTCTAAATTTATGGAGGAACTTTTCGTATGGTCATTATTTATTGTCATTATTAAATACAGTTTATCATATATCAAATGGTTTTTATACTTTAGTCAAGGTTGTGCCTAGAGACTGCTTTCATTTGATAACTGCTTGTGTTTTGAGGCTCCCCTTTCAGAGTTCTGAATTAAGGAACTGACATTTCAGCAAAAAAGGCATATGTGATGCAAACAAAGTAAGACTTTGGGGAGGCCCCAAAACAAACCCAAGATGTGAGGAGTCACAGAAAGGGAAAAGAATCAGTGATTAAGGCCTCAGAATTCAAGCCTCTTCCCTCTTCCCACCCACTGAAGAGCACTCTAATGTAAGAGTCCAATAGTACTGCATAGGCTGAAAACCAACCAAAGGAATCACTGAGTTCAAAGCGTTCCACAGCTAATTTTGTTTCCTTTCAAAGTTGTAACCCGTGTGACTTTGTTTCCCCCTCCAGTGAGCATTAGTGCCATGATGCCATCTGTCACTATTTGGAGCCAGGTCTCCCTTAGTTGTCCTTTAATCGACTTGACCTATGGGATGGATGGCTTGCAACTAACTAATTACATAAATCTAATCCAGGCTTTGTAAATTTTACCATAGACAGCTCTTCTGGGACAATAAAAGGAGAAAACAATTTATCCATAATTTCAAGCTTCTTCATGCTTTCATATGCCTAAACCTTCCATTTTCTAGCATAAGTTTGCAATGATTTGCTTAACATGTGATTTGGGCTTCCTCTTCCTTCCATATACTTAACATTAAGTAAGATTTTTACATTTTAATAAAGTTCGAAAAGTAAAAATTAATTGAAAAACTCAAAAGAATAGTTAGAAAACTAATTTTACTTTACACATTTTAATTTAAGAAATTCTAATACAGGAAATCATGATGGACTATGTCTGTTAAGCACTGAAATGGTAAAAATGGTAAAAATAAAGTTTCCAAAAAAACCATTTAATAATTCCATACATAAAAATAAAAACCCACAAATTTCATTATTTTGTCTTTCTTTACCATTGAATAGAGCTCCACTGTGTAAATGCACAGATTTTCACTATCCACTAGTCAGATGAGGGTAACTTAGGTTGCTTCCATCTCTTAGTTATTGTGAAAAGAGCAGCACAAACATGGATGTAAAAGTGTCTCCACAATAGGATGACTCCTTTGAGTATATGCCCAAGAGTGGTATAAGTAGGAAAATTGTTAATTTTTAGTTTTTTAACAGTTCTCCACACTGCTTTCTATAGGGGTTGCACAAGTTTGCAATTCCACCAGCAGTGGATGAGCCTCCTCCTTTCCCACATCCTCTCCAGCGTTTAGTATCATTTGTTCTCTTGATCTTAGCCACTCTGACTGGGGTAAGGCGAAATCTTAAGGTGGTTTTAATTTGCTTTTCTTTAGTAATGATGTTGAACACCTTTTAAGATATTTCTTAGCCATCTTTATTATTTTGAGAACTCTCTGTTCAGATACTTAGCCCATTGTTTAATTGGGTTACTTGCTTTCTTGATGCTTTGCTTTTTGAGTTGTTTATATACTCTGGATGTTAAACCTCTGTCAGATGTATGTTAAGATTTTCTCACACTCTGTGGGTTTTCTCTTCATTTCCTTGGTTGTTTCTTTTGTTGTACAGAGTCTATTTAGTTTAATGAAGTTCCATTTATTGATTCTTTACCTTAATTCCTAAGCAATTGATGTCTGGTTTAGAAATCCTTTCCTACACCTATATCTTGTAGGTTATTGCAAACGTTTTCTTCTAAGAGTTTCAGAGTTTCAAGTTTCACATTGAGGTCTTTGATCCATTTGGAGTTGACTTTTGTGCAAGGTGAAAGATAAGAGTCTAATTTCATTCTTCTACAGGTGGAGATCCAGTTTTGTCAGCACCATTTGCTGAAGATATTTCCTTCAGTGAATGTTCTTGGCCTCTTTGTCAAATATAAGGTGGCTAAAATTGCATGTACTCATGTTTGGGACTTCAGATATGTTCCATTGATCTGTGGGCCTATTTTCGTGCCAGTACCATGATGTTTTTATGACTATTGCAGTCAAATAGTCTCCCAAAATTATACAGCCTGCTGCCACAGCCCTAAATGGGCTCCCAGAACTCGAAGATAAGACCCTACTGTTGAAGACAGAATATGCTGTGGATACAGGATTGGGAGCAACACAGCTGCAACTGACCTGGAACCAATTCCCTGAAGGCAGCTCACATGGCTTTGGAGAGCACTATGCAGGTGCCAAGGGACAACATCAATCGATGGTCCAGCACTAGCCTCAAGACCAAATAACCACATCAATTTGCAGGCACAGATTCCGACATTGATGCAAGAGTGGCACTTTTATCTTGGGAGTAATTGACAACTACCTAATGGGACTAAAAGCCCACTCAGTGGGAGGAAACTCAAGTGTGGCACTGTAAACATTATCAAATACACATGGCTGGAGTGGTCATCGATCTTAGAAGAAACCCCAAGATTGTCACACCCCTAGACTAATGCAATTTCTTACCATGTGCAAAATATGTAGCCTTATATTTACAGACGAATATCCCAGTCACCACTCATCAAAGAAGCTTATTTTGCAGCAGTTGGAGACTATGACCAAGTACCACAACTGGTCACACACAGACATTGTTTTTGAATTGCCCAGGCCTAAGTGACACATCTACAACGCAACCACTACATTTAACGCTTATGGAACATAAAACAGGGGTAAAGAAGATGACACTAATGAACCTCTCAGTTCTCGTTAATGAAGATCCCTCATGCAACAGAAGGCCAGGAACACAAAAGGTCACAAATGGCCAAAGTGTAGAGATTAAGAGTCTGCAGAATGCTGGTCCTTGGACAGGACTCCTATATCAAACCTCACGCATTCACAGACCATCACAGAAGAGGGGGCAGAAAGCTTGTAAGAGCTAGGGATTAGTGTTGACCATATGAAAACAGAGTCCTACAAGCTCCTAGAACCTTGCTCATATAATTCTATGGCAATGGTGCCAGCATACACAAGTCCCATGAAAATTCAGCCAGACAACACCCAGAATAGAACTGGGGAAATGAATAGCAGATTCCAAACTTGGCTAAAAAAATAATTGGCACCTGATTACTGATAGGTGAGAAAGAGCTGATCTTCCTAAAACAAGGGATACTAGAAAGGCTGACTAGACCTCAGTGGATGGACTTGCAGTGGAGAATGTCTGGGGACACCGACTTGACACAGTGGGCCTTAATATAGATGAAAAGTATATGGGTTCCAGTGGGGCCTATGGGAGGGTGTCAGTGGGGATAGGAGTATAAAGATGATTAAGATTGTTTCAGATATTCTCTATGAAATACAGAAAAATTCAATAAAAAAATTAAAAAATAAAATAATATACCTAAATATTCAGTGGGTATATATAAAATGGTCAGCACCAGTAATAACATTGTTTGGCTAAATGTATGTTGTATTTATATATTGTCAAAATTGTATTTTCTTTACTTAATGAAATGGATTCCCCTTTAGAAAGAATAAAAAATTACATTGTGATTTTATATATACATATATATATATATTTCACAAGACCATAAAATTTTGTATATGACATTTAAATTTATCTCAAGAATTAATTATGGAACCATCAAGTTTGTGGTGCTGTATCTGGAAGAGTTTCAGTCTGAGTGTAGATGCTATTGAATTAGCACTTAGGTGCTTATGAAAGCATCGTCACCACTGGTCACTGAGTCCCCTTCATTCATTGCCCTAGATATTGTAGAGCGTGGCCTGTTCACCTGGTGACAGTATAACCACTATTTATCTCAAGAATTAATTATGGAACCATCAAGTTTGTGGTGCTGTATCTGGAAGAGTTTCAGTCTGAGTGTAGATGCTATTGAATTAGCACTTAGGTGCTTATGAAAGCATCGTCACCACTGGTCACTGAGTCCCCTTCATTCATTGCCCTAGATATTGTAGAGCGTGGCCTGTTCACCTGGTGACAGTATAACCACTACAACCACTATTATTTGTCAGCTGTGTCAGATAGTAGTCACCAAATTCTCCAGCATGCCACTGAGGTGATGTCCCAATACTGATAACAAACTGGCCAGGCCTGAAATCCAGCCCAATCACAGGCTAACTACTTGGAAAGTCACATCAGCTGGCCCAGATCAGTCATGCCCAAGCTTAAACAAACAAATCATTTCCATGAATAAAGTATATGCATATAGCAAGAGTCACAGCAGAACTCAGTACCCAAACCTACCTCCGAAAGACTTTAAAGTCAGGAAAGATTTCCAGGCATCATACTTATATAAAGGCCACCTGATTCTCTGAGGAAAAGTGCTAAGCGAATGTCTATGAGTTGCTAAGGACGGAGACAGATGGGAACAAGGAAGAGAGGGAAACTGGCAGACTCCTGAGTAGAAAGAAGGGCTAGGGAGAGTCTCCCCGTCTGCCCCTTCTAAGAATAATTTTTACAATATGGATATAATCTGGACTAAAGACTTTTACCTAACCTTACAATAAAAAATTACTCTGAGCCATTTGCTCCTCTTGTGACCTGGGCATCTGACCTCAATGCCTCAAAACTCCTCCTTGCCTTCCACCTAAGATAGTGTATGAATGCATATATGCATGCTTTACATAGAGTCCTTTCCTCATTGAAAACAATGAGAGAAATTGAGTGCATGATATTCTAGGCCTAGGGATCAAAGGACAAGATTCTCTGATAAGATAAGGGTAGGCCCTGACCACTACTTCCCCATTTCATGCTGGAGATACTGTTTCAGTAAGGAATGAAGGAAGCCCTGACTTGGGGGCACAGTTCTGAGACACATCTGAAGGAAAAGATCATCAGAAGTTTGGGTCTGCGCTTGGCATTACGAATGCTGAGAGCAGAGCTGTTTCTTTTTTTAAATTTATTTTTATAGACAAGTTTTATTACAGAGATACCAGACATTTTTCTCAAAGTTTTGCATATACTTTTCCTTATATTTATGGGGTAAACAGTATTAACATCTCCATGGTAATGATGAAGAAACTAAAATTTAGAGTAATTTACCAACTTGGATAGTTATTCAGGTAGTAACTAGTAAAGCTCCTGTTTTTTGTTTTTTTTTAAGTCTTCCTGTTCTGCATTTTGACACCTCATTATGAATGTCTTGACAAAAAATAGCCTGATTCTTAACATTCATTTAAGTCTAAGGGTGGGCCCAAACTGCCAAGAACCTATTGCTCTAGAATTCTCTCAGAACTGCGTTCCTGAGCAAGGTCTTTGCTCATTCTTTACTGAAGTCTTATATACAGCATGAAATGGGGAAGAAAGAAATTTGACCTTTGATGTACAAGAGCTAGAGAACTATACACACAACCACAAACAATTTCTCTCATTCTTTCAATGAGATAAGTGAGATTTGCAGTGCTTTGATGCTCTTATATACAAAAAATGCATACACACATTCATATATTATCTTGGATGGAGGGGAAAGAAGGGTCCTGAGGGATTAAGGTCCCACGTCCAAGTCATAAGAGGAACACATGGCTCAGTGAGCATCTTTACATTATAAACAAGCTGTAAGATTAACTTCTTGGTTGCAAGGCTAGGTAAAAGTTATTTGTCATTTCTACATTTCTGAACCCAAGTCTCACAATTTTAACTGCTATGTTTTTTTCCAAAATAACTCTGTTATTACTATTTAGCTTTTCTCCCGTTGTCAGTCAAATGGTTCTAAACATCTCATAGTCGAAGCTGAATGCTTAAGAACAAAAAAGTACTACATCCACCCCAAAGTGATACCAGAAGTAAATATGAGGCAAATATGATTTAGTATGAAATTTAAGATTGTATAAATGTATGTTATATATTGTCAAATATTTTGTTGGAAGTTCTATTGTGGTGTCCAGCTTTTTGACATTGCATCATGTCGTGGCATTGCCATCTACAAAGTCTTTCCTCATAACTGCACAATTAAGTTATAAAACACATTGCAAAAAAATCTCTGTTTTAAGTAAGTTCAGGATTTGTGGTGGGATATAGTCATAACTGTCCTCATTTGCATAAGTCAATGAGCCACAGATTTTACACATCTGTATTGATTTGTTTTCTGGTAGTGTATGTTATTAATGTTACTTATTCATTTAATTAATAAATCATATTATAGCTAGTCAGCAGCTACATATTCTAACTCATGAAAGTATTTTCAGTAAGTGTTAATTACATATTTGAAGCATAAATATACTCAACAATCACACACATGCTTTTTATCATATTTACTTTTTCTCCAGCATCTCTGATGATGAATATTTTATTGACATCAGTAATTTTAAATAATATATAAGAGCACCAAAATTTTATATATTATCAAGGTAATTTATGATTTTAATAGCTAAATATTCTGTGTGCTGTTTAAATCAGGTTAACTATATCCATCTATCTATCTATCTATCATCTATCAATCATCTATCTATCTCTATCTACCAATTATCTTCTTAAACAGTTGCCATTTTTATGGCAAAAACTTTCAAACTACCTTTGTATATATACAGTACACTATTTTACCTGTAGTCATCTTATTTTGCAGTACACACCTGACCTTCTTGCTCATATCTAACATAACCTGGTGTCCACTGATCAACCTTTCCCTATCCCTCCTATACCCTATTCTCCCTGGTCTCTGGTAACTACCACCTGCTCTTAACTTCTATGAGATCAATCATTTTAGATTACACATAGGAGTGAGATCATGAGGGACTCATTTTTCTATATCTACCTTATCTTACCTAACACAATTATTTGTAGTTCTATCCATATTATTGTAAAAGCTGTAAAACTTTTCATTCTTAAAGTATACAGATGACATACCTTCTTTGTGCCTTCATTGGTAGGTATTCAGGTTGCTTCCATGTCTTGGCATGTATGAATAGTAGTGCAAAAGAACATCGAAATGCTGATTCTCCTTGACATGCTGATTTCATTTCCTTTCGATGTACACCTAGTGGGATTACTGGGTCATAAGATAAGGCTACTTTAAGTTTTTTGAGAAACCCCCGTGCTGTTTTCCATATGGCTCTACGAATTCACATTCTCATTAACAGCAAGTTTTTCTTTCGTATACTTCCTTGCCGGTACTTGTCTTTCATCTTTCAGTAATAGTCATTATTACCGGAGTAGGTGATAGTTTGTTGCAGTTGTGATTTGCATTTCCCTAAAGAATATTTATTTTTAGCACTGTTTCATTTCTACTTGTCTGTGGGCCCTTTTCTTTTTTAAAAAATAATTTATTCTTTGACAGGTTCAGACACATATATAATAAATCCTAGGTCACACTTACCACACTCATTCTTATCACCCTCCCGTACAACCAAGTCCCTCTCCACCCAATAATTCTCCCTCTCACTCTCATGCCTATTAGTTTTGTTTTTGTTCTTAACCCACTGGGTTTAATCAAGGCCATCTGATAGGTAAGGATCTATGCACTAGTGCACAAGCAATCAGTGAAGGCAATGGCCCCTCCTTCCCCCAGCAGTCACCATCAGTAGATTTGTGGGGAAGAGCCCCTTCCTCAAGCATGGCTGAATGTTGATGAGCACAGTCTTGTACAGGTTATGTGTAGGTACTGTCAGCTGCTGTCATGCTTTCTCCCAAAAATAGAGCTCTTGCATTATGTCCCCGTGCTTCATCCCTAACATCCCCTAGGCGTTGAAAGGAGTCAGAAGGAAGTATCATCAAGGGCCTAGCACTCAACAGCCTAGGCACCTTCACCAACCATGAGTCTCTTGGGTCAATTGCCATTCAGTGCAAAAAGAATCTTCTCTATCCAAAACTAAGAGCAGAGCTTGTCCATGTGTGTAAATACAAAATTTAGGAGGCTGTTCAGCATGTCCATTTAGCAAAACAAAAGCAATAAGTTCACATCTAGGAAATATGAACTTTCCAGCCATGGGACTTTGACCAGGACCACATTCTCAGGAATAAACTTGCTCCTGTGGAACTGGCCTCAGATCCTGTCAAAATGCAGTTGGTTACCCCCACAACAATCATGCCACTCTTGAATTGGTGGACATATTTTTTTTCTTCCTAACAGGCTGATATTACAGCATGCAAATTCACAACTGAGTGTGATGGTTGACAAGCTTTCTCCCTCAGTTGCATGAATAGCAACTTCTGTCATTCTGAGACCTACCCAGGAAGGAGGACATGTCAAGCTCAGTAACAGCTTGATTTCTCTATGTGCCGCATTCATAGTGGTATTTTCATCAACAGGACCTTGCCTTCTAGTTCAGCTGGACAACGAAGAGCAATGGAAATCATATGTATTGTTTTACCTCTGGGCCTCTCTGATTAACAATTCCTAGGGAGATAGCTCATGCCTGACCCTAGGATTGTTATTTAACAGCTTAAAGTTTCCTGTATCTGCTGCATTCACCTGCACAGGGAACCACTGTTCAACAGGTTTCCATATGGCCACGTCATATATTCTTGGTTTTGGCTAATCCTTTCCACCAACCGCTGCTACCCACAATCCCCACCAATTTCTGTTTAAATGTATTTGTTCTTGCTGCTACTTTACTTTGTGTTTTGTTTGTTTGTTTTAGCTTTTAAGCTTTTTAAGTTTAACACTTTGTCAGGGACCTGCATGGTAGAAAAAGAGAACTGACTCCCACAAGTTGTCCAATATCTTGGAGGGTTCCCTTGGGTTCTTCTCCCTGTAGTTTCATAGCTTCAGGTGTTACAATTAAGTCTTTAATCCCCTTTGAGTTAATTTGTGGAAGCTGTGAGAGATAAAGAACTAATAAGTTTAGGCTTATACTTCTGGATGTGGGCTTGAGCTTATCTTTTATTCCTGGATTCTCTTTTTACTATTGGTGTGAAGTCTCTTTTCTTGACAGTTCTGTGCTGTTTTGCTTACTATAACTTTATGTCCAATTAGATAACCATTGATTATCCTCTAGATAAAAGTGCCACTACTGCACCAGTAGTGATAGTCTGCTGTGCCAGTTTTTGTGATTATTAGGTTTTACAGCTGGGTTTGACCATTGATTGATTTTCTCCCCTGGCATCTTGAACAGTATCCCCTAGAACTATGGAAGCTAGTCTTCAAGAAGAAGGCTTCCAGGTCAGTTCCTGCTCCATTCCTCCAACTTCTGTGTCTAAAGAATGTCTTGTCTTCAGCAATAGTGTCTTACCTTCAAGTTCTGGGAGGTATCCAAGGGCTGTGGCAATAGCCTTTGTTATTTTGGGAGTCTCTTGGATTACCTTGACCAACAATTACAAAGGAGGTTTCTCCTGTCTAGCACTGTTTTTTGTTATATAGCCTTCAGGTACACACATGCATTCATATTCAGAAATTGTATGTGTGTTTTTCAAGGGGGGTTGAGCTAAAGCAGTTCCCTCTGACTTTTCACACCATGTAAGCTTTATTTATGTCTCCTCTCTCTGTCCTTGTCTAACTTCCCTCCTCCCTCCCCAGCTAGAGTACCCCATTTTCTCCATTTTCCCCTTGATAACACCGTCTCCTATTGATTCCCTTTCTCTTGATTTCTTTCTTCCCCTTTACTCCCATGGTTCCTTGTATGCCCTTCCCTCCTACCATCCCAGTTCAATACTGTCATTTTCCCCATTTCCCCCTTGATAACCTCTGTTTCTTACTCTCCCTCTTTCTTTCCTTTTTTTTTTTTATGTTTTTTTGAGACAGGGTCTCCCTGTAGCCCCAGCTGTCCTGGAACTCACTATGTAGACCAGGCTGGCTTTGAACTCACAGAGATCGACCTGCCTCTGCTTCCCGAGTGCTGGGACTACAGGAGTGAGCCACCATTACCTCCATGGTTCCTTTCCATCTTCCTGGCTCCTTCTGTTGCGTCAGGATATATACTTACATATAAGGGATTGGTGTTAGAATCCTCAAATGAGGGAGAACATGTGTCAGTTGTTCTTCTGAGTCTGAGTTACTTCACTTTGTGTAACAGTAGCTTTACAGTAAACTTTTAAAGACATGCAGTATGATGTGTACAGCTTTTTTCTCCTTAGTTTTGTTTGTTTTGGGATTTGTTGTTGTTTTTGAGACAATGTCTTTAGCCCTGGTTGGTCAATAACTCACTTTGTAGCCCAGGCTGACCTGGAACTCACAGCAAACCTCCTGCCTCAACCTCCCTAGTCCTAGCACGTCAGCTGGCTTTACAGGCATCAGCCACTATGGCTGACCAGCTTTATTCTCTTTATTCAAGGTTCTCCCTCATTTGTGGATCTTAACTCAATTAAGGAAAGTGATTTGTGTGAAAAGACTAGACAATTGGTATGGTCATGCATGCCTGTGATCCAAGCATTTGGGCAGTGGAGGCAGGATAGCTAGTTTTAGACCAGTTTGAACTACATAACAATAAAAAGGAAAAAGAAAAAAAAAATGGAGCTATAGTGGGTTTTAAATACCAGTGATCAGGTTACATTTTGGAAACTGATGAATCCTAAATCATAGATGTTTTGTTTAATTTTTTTTCTTAACAGTGTTATTGAGACATAATTTTTTTGAGACAGGGTCTCATGCAAACCAGCCTGGTCTAGAGCACAGTATGTAGAAACAAGGTTCACCTTCAAATCTTTATCCACCTGCCTCTACCTCCGGAAGTGCTGGAATTATAAGTGTTTGCCACCACCATGCCCAGTTGTACTGATGTATAATTTACACACAATTAAATTCATGTAATAATGATACAGAAGTTTAATGAGTTTGGATATATGCAAAAACAAGTGAAGCCATCTCCACAATCAGTGTAGTAGGGATATCTAAACTGTCTAAGTTGCCTTTATGTTGGTGTCATCTGCTTTTATGCTTTGGAGTAAAAATTATTAACATGAAACTTACCACTTGTATTCTCTGTATCTGTGACACCTCATGTAAGTGGAGTCATCCAGAGTTTGTCCTTCTGTGACTAATGTATTCCACTGTATCTTCTGGACTGTACATTTCCTATGTTATTTTCCATTGCAGCCAACGTGCAGAACATCCAAAGTGTCTACGGACAGATAAATGAATCCAGAAAACATAAACAGATGAATATTTTTCAGCCTTAAAGTATGAGACTTGAGGACTGAGAAAAGGCTCAACACTTCAGAGAGATCACTGCTCTTGAGGAAGACCAGATAAAACTCCTGCATCAACATTAAGCTTCACATCACCTCCTATGACTCCAGCTCCAAGGCATCCAGTGCCCTCTTCTTGACTTAACAGTTGCCTCTACATACACACCGATCATACTCACACATAAACACACACACACATATATATACATATATATATACATAATTAATAATAAAAAATTTTAAATATGGATTTAGAATGTAAAATATAGCTCTCTATATATATATACATACACATATATAGAGATATATCCCTATATGGGATAAAGCACATGCTTAGCATGCATGAGGCCCTATGTTTAATTTTACTACCACATTAAAAAATAGAGCTATATTTTACTTTGAAACACTTAGGCATGTATTTCTTTGCTAATGTTTGCTTTCTTCTAACCATCTCATTTCCCTTCAGTGTCATCAATTTTCACATCTCTCCTGGCTTATTCTTTTCACTTTAATAAAGGAGGAAGAGAAAAAATGAAAATTGGAAACAAACTTTAAATAATGCAATCCAAATGTTGAAAACGTGTGTTTCCTTTTAACAAAAAGGCTCAACTGATGGTCAATAGTCAGCCTTTCTGTGTTTTCCAGTCTCTGCTCAGCATCTGTAAGAGCTTCATGCTGTGGAAACTTCTTTAGTCAAAATTTCTTCAGAGAAGCTGTACCAATTTAGGTTGTTATTTTAATCATAACTGCTCATTACATACACTGAAAAATTGATTGTTCCATTGTGACTTTATATTGGTTTGGAGGTTAGAATTATTTTAAAGGAAACATTTATATTACATTCAATTTAAATAGATTGCCATGATCCACCAAGGTCTACCCCAAGCCTTCTTTCATTTTTATTTGATATGTTAGCATTACTGGAATATTTTTCAATATATATTTGTGTATTTCATGCAATACATCTTAATCATATTTAGGCCCCCTCCCCTATCCTCACCTCCAATAGGCCCCCTCCAGATTTCATACATTCTCTTATATGTGTTAAGGCCTATTGAGTCAAGTTTTTGTCCCCAGATGGCCATTGGTGTGAGTTCACCACGGGAGCCTCATCAGCCTATCTAGTGTCACTCCTTTGTAGATGGCCAGCTCTTGCTCAGCCAACAGTGATCAGTAGCCAATAGTTCCTCAGTTAAGGTTATGGGCTCTTGCCCATTTACCCAGTTTTATGCTGGGCTTTGGTCTCTTTGAATTTTCATGGTTCTTGTACATGCTGCCGACATTGCTGTAATTTCATGGCAGCAAGGTCCCAGAAGCCTGGAGAACTCTGTTTCCTTGTGGTCATCCACTACCTTTGGCTCTTAGAACCTTTTGCAATGGTCCCTGAGCCTTGGGTGGTTGAGATTAAATATAGGAAACCGATCTAGGGAAACACTCTATAGTCTCTTATTCTCTATACTTGGCCAGTTGTAACCTTCTGTGTTAATCATCCCCTGATGCATGAAAAAGATTCATTGGTGAGAGTTGAGACATGCATTAGTATTCTTTCTGCCCTCTGTTCCACTATGTTCTGTGAGCCTTAGATGTAGAGGTTACATTATAAAAGTGTTACTTAAGTTGAACATCTCACAGACACTTCTGTGTTTTACAGGTTGTGGAACTGTGTAACAGTCTCCATTTGCTGCAAAAAGAAGTTTCTTTGATGGAGGGGTGAAAGATACACTTCTTTGTGAATATAAAAATCTGTAATTAGCATACAATAATACAATTATGTTTGTCTAGGGACCTGACAGATGCAAAGCTTTCTCTAGAGTCTATGATTTCTCCAGCTATGTATATTACTGAGGATTTGGGGAAAGGGGAATATGCAAAGCAGTGTGGAGAACTCTAAAAGTAGGGGTGTGACAGTCTTGGGGATTTTCTCTAAGATCTATGACTTCTATAGTCATGAGTATTTGGCCTGTCACCATGCATCAAAGAAGTATCTTTTGCAACAGAGATTATTACAGAGTTCCACAAATGGTCACATACAGACATTGTCTGTGAATTATTCAAGCCTAAATGGCATATCTACAATGCATCCTCTACACCTAAGGTTCATGGAACATAGAACAAGTGGTGAAGAGGATGCTAACAAATCTCAATTCTCATTAATGAAGCTCCCTCATGCAACAGAAGGCCAGAAACACAAAAGGCTGCAAATGGCCGAAGTGTAGAGAATAAGAATCAGCAGAGTATAGGTCCTTGGACAGGACTCCTATATTACACTTCACCCTTCCATGGCTTAGGGACCACTGCAGAAGAGGGGGCAGAAAGATTGTAAGATTGTAAGAGTCAGGGAGGAGGTATATGACCATATGAAAATAGAGTTCGACAAGCTGTTGGGACTTTGTTCATGTGAACCTATAGCAACGATGTCAGCATCTACAAGACCTATGAAGACTCAAGCAGACAAAACCCCAGCATAAAAGTGGAAAAGGGCCACAGTCCCAATCTCAAGTCAAATTATTACTACTGGGTTAGGAGAGTTGATCTTCTTAAAGGGAGGGACTCTTTATATGCTGACTAGACCTCAGTGGATGAACATGCAGTGAGCGACATCTGGGGACACTAATGACGTGATTTGGGTGTCCATGGGAAAGGAGGTATAAATATGGTTAAGATGTTCTGTATGAAATACACAAAAGTTCAATATATTTTTAAAATAAATATTTTTTAAAAAATATTTTATTTAATATATTTTTTATGTGTATGAGTGTATTACCTGCATGTAAGTAAGTGCACCTGTGTCGTGCAATGCCACGGAGGTCAGAAGAGGGCTTCAGAGTCCCCAGGAACTGGAGTTAAGGATGGTTTGTAGCCACTATGTGGGTGCTGGGAATCAAATCCAGGTTCTTGACTGCAAGAGCCGTCAGTGCTCTTAACTGCTGAGCCATCTCTCCAGCCCTGAAAAAAAATTCAATAAAAATTTTACAAGTAAAAGAAACTAAAAACAAATCTAACATATGATCTGGTTATACAACTCTTTGGCATATACCCAACAAACTCATCCTATTGCAGAGATCCTTGTGCATCCATGTTTATTATTGTCATTTTCACAATAGCTAAGAAATGGAAACAACATAAATGTCCCTTAACTGACAAATGTATAATGAACATGTGGTACATTTAAATAATGGAGTTTTACTCAGTGGTAAAGAAAGATGAACTCATGAAATTTGCAGGGCTTAGTGTTGTGGAAAACCAGAGGGAAATCCATTAGCTCAAAAACCTATTGAAAAATATACATATAATACCTGTACATTAGTGCAAGGGTATAGCTGATAGCTATATAACAAGAAACACAGAGCCACACAAAAGAAACTTTCTTCAGAGTTGTAGGTCAGGGTAGACCAAGAGACTACCGATGTGGTAAAAGTAGGTTTTATTCTCTAATATCTAAGACCTTTCCAGGTGTGTATTTGACTATGTTCACAAGACCACACATGAGTTCCTTGCCATTGAGCAGGCCTTAATTCCATTTAGAAAGCTGCTGAAAAATGCCACTCCTGCACCAAAAGTGGTAGCTTGCTTGGTTAGTCATTATTGATTTGTTTTCAACCTTGACAACTTGTGTAGTATTCTCTGATACTGTGAGTGTTGGTCTTCAGGAGCGAGGCTTCCTGGTCGGTCCCACTTGATTGCTTCAAGTCCTGTGTCGAAAGTGTGGTCTTACCTTCAGAAATGGGATCTTACTTTCAAGTTCTGAGTGGCAATCAAGAGCTGTGGCAATATCTTGTACTATTTTGGATGTCTCATGGACTGCCCTGACCAGTTAGTTACTCAAAGGGAGGTTTCTCCTGTCCAGCATTGTATTTGCTCTACAGCCTTCAGCTATACACATATTCATATATTTATTGTATGTATATTTTCAGTAGCAGTTTGAATATATATCTCTTTGTCTTTCATAACATCTAAGCATTATGTACCTCTCCTCTCATTTCCCTGTATAAACCTCTCTACTCTCTCCCCAGTTAAAATACCCCACCCCATTCCCTCTTGTTCCCCTTAGTAATATCTTTCCCCTACCAACTCCTTCTCTGGAGTTGCTACTCCCCTTTTATCCACATGTTTTTTTTCTATTTTCCTGGCTCCTGTGATTACAATGGGATGGAGAATATATATATAT
>NW_008353027.1:1186077-1187484 GCF_000622305.1 Nannospalax galili
TGATCTAATGTCCACAAAAGAGAACATATGCCATTTGCTTTTTTGTGTCTGTGTCTGTTATTTCACTTAATATAATAGTTTCTAGTACCATTCATTTATCTGCAAATTCACTATTTTGTCTTTGCTGCTGAGTAGCGCTCCATTCTGTAAATGTACTACATTTTCATTATCCATTAATCAGTTGGTGGATATTTAGGTTGTTTACATTTTTTAGCTATTGTGAAAAGGCCAGCAAAAAACAGCTATGTAAGAAAGTATCTCTGTAGCAGGATGAGTCCATTGACAATATTCCAAGAAATGGTATGACCAGATCATATGATAGATTTATTTTAGTTTTTTTAAGAGTACTCCATATGGATGTCCACAATGGTTGCATGTGGAGAGCCACAGCCTCCGTCGCCATTACAAGATGGCGCCTGTATCCGGACCTTCTTAACAGTAAACATCCTGCTGCGCCCATAAGGGGCGTGCACAAGAGCCTGCTCTCCCTCGCCTCCTCCCGTGGCATGATCTCCAGCAACCAATCCACTTCTTATACTTCATAGATGGGACCTTTAGACTATATAAGCAACCGCTCTCCCGCTTCTCGGCGTCTTCGGTCTTTAAGCTTCTAAGAGTGTAAGATGCGCATACAATAAACTGCTGCAGAAGGATCCTGACTTGTCCTCCCGCGTCGTTCTTGCCGGCGAGACGGAAAGCGGTCGGGGACAGCTGGTGCCGAGACCCAGGAATCAACATCGCTGGCGCCGCCCGAAGACCCCTCCAATACAGGAGGAGGATTCAGAACTGCAGGTAGGTTCGGAGAGGTATGGATATTGTGGAGATTGCTGGAATTGTTTTTGCCTTGATTATGGGAGCCTTTGTAATTCTGCTTCTTACCCTATGCCTCCACGCGGGTTACTGTCAGGAAGTTATGGAGGAAGGGCAAATGGTTCTAGAGGATCTCCAGGACAGCCTATCAGAAACCGAACGAAATGAAAGGATGGGAGCACGTGCAAAAGAAAATAGGGCCCAAAGTGAAAATGGACCTCCCGGTAAGCCAGAGGAAGGCAGGGGAGAGAGCACTGTCGAAAAGGACGGAGCAAGAAACCAAGTAACAGGTTTTAGACAGGGAAGAAACTTACCAAAGGGGTATTTATACCCCACAAGGGAACTTGCTGCTCTGCAGTTAGAAGAGAGCAGTTTAAGCCCAGAAGAAGAGATAGAATTAGAAGAACAAGCAGCAAATTATGAAGAAAATAGATACAGGCCACTGGAATATAAGAACCCAGTGCCCTACGCTGTGGGACGGGGAGCTGCTACTGCCCCCCCACCTTATTCAATACAGCCATCATGTTCACTCCTCCCTAAAACTGTGAGGAAAAAGCTGGATATGGCCTTCCCAGTTTTTGAAATGCCTATAGAGGG
>NW_008353027.1:1190716-1206231 GCF_000622305.1 Nannospalax galili
TGTGGAGAGCCACAGCCTCCGCCGCCATTACAAGATGGCGCCGGTATCCGGACCTTCTTAACAGTAAACATCCTGCTGCGCCCATAAGGGGCGTGCACAAGAGCCTGCTCTCCCTCGCCTCCTCCCGTGGCGTGATCTCCAGCAACCAATCCGCTTCTTATACGTCATAGATGGGACCTTTAGACTATATAAGCAACCGCTCTCCCGCTTCTTGGCGTCTTCGGTCTTTAAGCTTCTAAGAGTGTAAGATGCGCATACAATAAACTGCTGCAGAAGGATCCTGACTTGTCCTCCCGCGTCGTTCTTGCCGGCGAGACGGAAAGCGGTCGGGGACAGTTGCACATAAGTTAGTTAATGTAATACGTTACTTAAACAAACTTACAGACAAAAAACACAAGATCATCTCCACAGACTCAGAGAAGACCATTGACACAATCCAACAAGCATTCATGACAAAAGATCTAGAGGGAATTTGACTGGGTTCACTATACCTCAAAATAAGTAAGGCTACAACAACCCACAGCTGACATTCTAAATTCAGAAAATGTTGAAGCACTCCCATCAAAATTAGGAACCAAATAAGTTTGTTCATTGTCCTCACTCTTTTCATACAGTGCTTGAAACTCTAGCTAAAGCAATAAGACAAAAGAAGGAAATTAAAAAAGTACTAATTGGAAAAGGTCAAATCATCCTTATTTGTAGATGGTATAATATTATACATGGGAGATGCCAAAAATTTCACCAGAAAATTTCTATACATGGTCAACACTTTCATCCAATTGGCTGAACAAAAATCAATCCACAAATTCAGGAGCCTTTCTATATAAATAATAAATATTCAGATAAACAGTTCAGGGAATCATTTCCATTCACAGTATCCTCAAAAACATCTAGGGATAAACCTAACCAAAGACATTAAAGATGGATTCACTGAAAACGTTAAATTTTGAATAAAGAGATTGAAAAAGACCCAAGGTGATAGAAAGATATCCCATATTCATCGATTGGTAGAATCAATATAAAAAAAAAAATCACCATCTACCAAAAGCCATTTACAGATTCAGTGCAATCACAATTGACATCCCCATGACCTTCATCACAGAAAGAGAAAAATTCATCCTAAAATTCCTATGGAAACACATAAGACCATAGATAGCCAAAAGAATCCTGACCACAAAGAGTAACATCAGGGGATTATCATACCAGACCTCAATCTATATTACAGAGCCATCATCATAAAAACAGCATGCTATTGGTACAAAAACAAGAATGTAGATCAATGAAACAAAACAGAAGACCCAAACATCAATGCACACAGTTTCAGTCACCTGATATTTGACAAAGCTGTCAAGAACACACATTTGAGGAACAACAGCATCTTCAGCACTTGTATCTCCACATGTAGAAGAATGAAATTAGACACAAAATCACCTCCAAATGGATCAAAGACCTCAATGTGAAGCCTGAAACTGTTAGAAAAAAATAGGCAGTACCTTACAAGATATAGGTGTAGAAAAGGACTTTCTAAATTGGAAATCAGTGGTCCAGAAATTAAGGTCAACAATTGACAGATAGGACATCACTAAATTAAAAATGTTTTGTTCAGCAAAGAAAACAACCAATTAAGTGAAGAGAAATCCTAACGTTGGGAGAAATTCTTCAGCAGATATTCATCCCATCTGCCAGAGGATTAATATACAGAACACACAAAGAACTCAAAAAGCAACAAAGCAAGGAAACAAATAACCCAATTTAAAAAATGGGCTATGGATCTCAACAGAGAGCTCTCAAAAAAGAAATAGCAATTGCTGAGAAACACCTTAAAATCTGTTTAACATCCTTAGTAATTAGGATTGTCAAATTAGCAAATCAAAATGAATTTATGATTTCATCTAACCCTAGTCAGAATGACTACGATTATCAGCACAAATGACATCAATATTGGCACTGATGTGGGGAAGGGGAATCCTCATCAACTGTTGGAGGGATTGCAAAATATTGTATCCATAGATCATTTGAATACTTAAAGACATGTTTATTTGATTTTGAAAATTCATTGGAAAGAATTTGAACTTAACAAATATCTGCTATCTTTTCCATTTTAAAATCTAAGCTTTGGTTAGCCCAGTGAATTACATTGTGACATTTTCATACATATCATTGTGATTTGTTTGTATCCCCCTTCTCCCTCCCCTCCTATCTCCTTCTTCTACAAACACAACAAATTTGTGAGTGCACTATCTGGATTTCTCAAGGACAATGTATTCCTACCGAATACTAGACATTAGACATGGCAGTGTATAAAGAGACAAAAATCTTCATATGGCTAACTTTCCTTATAATAAGATTTGAATAACCTTTAGATAGGGGGAAGGTCCCCTCCTTTGATATTTATCTGAAATACCAAAGTCCAAACGTTTTAGGTTTTCCACATTCTCCTCAGACTACTTTCTTCTGTTTAATTCCTTTCAGGAATCTAATTCTCTTTATTTCTTTTTGCAAGAAACCTTTACTCTTGTAATTTTCACATTTGGTTCCAGCTTAATATGAATCCTATTCAGAGAAACGGCTCTTTGCTTCTTTATAGAACCGGGGTACTCACATGTTTGCAACATTTAATTTCCCATGAAAAATTTGCAGTAAAGTTTTTTTCATAATCATCTGCTCTCTTTCATGTTTTTCCCTAACAGGAGGATTTCAAGGATATGGAGTTTGTGGATTGTACAAGTTGATTATATTTTTCCTCTTCTGCAGCTCAGTGGTAATTCTTACAGTGTGTTTGTGCTTCTTTTTTCATTGATTTTTAATGTAACATACAAAATAATGGACTTTCGTATGTCCTTTTCTTACATTTGTATCATTATGTTTAATTCTAATTCAAATACCTCCTCATTCCCTTTCCCATGATCCCTGCCCACTGTGGCTGTTTCCTTTTGCTAAATAGCCAAACCTCCTTCTATGCCACAAATTATTCCATTTACTTCTCTTTCCCCACCCGTTAATATCTCTTTTTTGTGAAAGGAACCAGGAGCTTCTCCCAAGCCCATGTGACCCCTGAGGAACAGATTCTCAAATGATCCTAGTGTAAAAATAAATTGATTTATTTGGGACAACTGTTTGGCCTTAAACACCCAAAAGGAAAGTATAACCGAAGAGTAAAGTGGTCAGTATATTTCTTTAAGAGTTCAAGGGATTTACACTTCCCAGACATTAGGCTTAAGAATATATGAAAGTTATTTAGACAAATATTTCTCATTGATGACTTTGTTCCTAACCATAAAGTGCTGTTAAAATGTAAGACTTCAAATCTTGGTCTCCAATACTGTAGTGCCCACCTGTAGCTAAGGGAGCCAACCAGCTATTGTTCAAAAATGATGGATAAATTTGTTTTCTCCCCCTATCTAGAAGCCTTTGAGAGGGAACTGACACTGATTCTAACCACACTAACAGCTATCAAAATACCTGAAAGCAAATCCTGAATCCATCAGCCTACAGTCCAGCCTTGGAAGACAAAAGAAAATTGAGGAGGAACACAATAGAGGGATGCTTTGGAAGCCCTTGTCAAGAAATTCCAATGGCTCTTCATATGAACATTTGAAAATTGCCATTTGACTTTTTTCTAGTTCCCTATCTGGAGCTTGTAATGCTCATTACTCTTGCCTTTACTTCTCCTTCGCATCTCCTATTCATGATTCAAGGACTTTCTTTTCCCCCTAGAGATAAGAATGATGCAATTTGGGAGTCTTTTAGATAGACCCACTGAAGGGGTACTCCAGTTGCTTCACCCTGCGTCTCTGTTCAGAATGGAAGAAGCCAGAGCGATCTGCGTCCCTATTCCTTATTGGCAATTTGTGTAACCTCTTCAGAGGATGGTGTGATAAGAATAAGAGGTAGGAATTGGCTAGGCAGTTAGGGTAAAAAGACCCCAAAGAAAAGTAGCCAGCTTCTAATCCTTAAAAGATTTTAGGGTTACCTCTCCAGAGGGGGGAATGTTAGAGTAGCCAAAAGCCCCATAAACATAAAAAATTAAAGAAGAAAAAGAATACATGAAGTTATCAGAAAAAAAGTGATGAGGTGATATGGGAGGAGTTGGAGGGGAGGGAATGGGCATGGATTTGATCAAAACACCTTATGTGCATGTACAAAATTCTTAATAAATTATTTATTTATTTTTAAAAGGTCTCTTTTTGTCTTTAATGATCTCTTCTAGTTTCATCACGTACACACACACACACACACAGACACACACACAAAGATATATGGATAGATAGATATACAGATAAATGATAGAGAGGTAGATAAATAGATAGAGGGATAGATACAGATGATTTTAAATCTAAGTTCCATATGTGAGATAAAACATTTGCTATTTTATGGCATATTTCACTTAACATGATGATTTTCAGTTTAATTTCCTAAATATGCTGTAATTCAATTTTTCTTTCTGACTGTACACAAATACAATGTGTATATGTATCACGTCTTTATCCATCTCTCTGTTGATAGATATCTAGTCTGTTTCCATTTTCTACATACTGTGAATAATGCAGCAATAATCACTGATGTGTAACTATCATTGTGGTATGACTTACAGTCTTTCAAGGATTTAACCACCAAGGAGTTATATAGCTGGGTCATATTGGAGTTCTAATTTTAGTTTTTTGAGAAAATTCCGTGCTGATCTACATAGTGGTTACATATTCCCACCTGCAGTGCCTCTCTTTCCCCACATTCTCACCAACATTGGCTTTCTCTTGTTTCCTAGAGGATAGGCACTGTGAATGGAATGAGATAAACCCTCAAACCACCATTAATTTGTGTTTTATTGATGACTAAAGGTTAAGAAGACTTTTTCTTTCTTTTTTTGTTGAATTTTTGCATATTTTATACAGAATATCTCAACGAATCTTAGTCATCTTTATACCCCTGTCCCCACCAGCACACTCATATAGCCCCCCTCCCCAAACTGGAACCCACATATTCTGTCATCTGTATTAAGGCACAATGTATCAAGTCAGTGATCCCAGACATTCCCCACTGCAAATCTGTCCACTGAGGTCTAGTCAGCCATCTAGCATTCCTTGTTTTAGGAAGATCAGCTCTTCCTTACCTAGCAGTAATCAGCTGCCAGTGTTTCCTCAGCTAAGATTGGGGTCTATATTTCATTTCCCAAGTTCTATGCTGGATTTTTGTCTGCCTGAGTTTGCACAGGACTTTTGTATGCTAACACCATTGTCATAGAATCATATAACCAAGGTCCCAGGAGCTTGTAGGACTCTGTTTCCATGTGGTCCCACACCTCCTCCCTGGCTCTTACAATCTTTCTGCCTCCTCTTCCATTATGGTCCCTGAGCCCTGGGTGGTTAAAGTTTTATGTAGGAGTCCTGTCCATGGACCAGCAATCTGCAGACTCTTAGTCTCTATGTTTTGGCCATTCATGACCTTTTGTGTTTCTGTCCCTCTGTTGCATGAGGGATCTTCATTAATGAGATTTGAGAGATTCATTAGTGTCATCTTCTTTACCCCTGTTCTATGTTCCTGGTGCCTTAGGTGTAGAGGTTGCATTGAAAATATGACGCTTAGGCCTGGGTAATTCATAAACAATGTCTGTGTGCGACCAGCTGTGTTACTTGGTAATAGTCTCCAACTGCTGCAAAATAAGCTTCTTTGATGAGTGATGACTGGGATATTTGTCTGTAAATATAAGGATACATATTTTGCACATTGCATGAAATTACATTAGTCTTGGGATGTGACAGTCTTTGGGTTTTCTCTAATATCTATGACCTGTCCATCCATGTGTATTTGGTTATGTGTACAGTACCACACTTATTTCCTCCCACTGAATGGGCTTTTAGTCCAATTAGGTAGCTATCGATGGCCTCCAATGTCATATGCTGTGCTGGCCATTGATGTGGTTATTTTGGTCTTGAAGCTGGGTTGGACCATTGATTGATGTTTTCCTTTGGCACCTTCATATTACTTTCCAAAGTTATGAGCGCTAACATTCGGGGAAGTGGTTTCAGGTCAGTTGCAGGTCTATTGCTCCAAATCTTATGTCTGAAGTATGTTCTGTCTTCATCAATAGGGTCTTACCTTCAAGTTCTGGGAGGCTATCAAGGACTGTGGCAATAGCATGAGTAATTTTGGGAGTCTCTTGACCACCCTGGCCAACAACTCATGGAAGGTTTCTCTTGTCTGGCACTGTTTCTTGTTATGTAGCCTTTAGCTATATGCATGGACTCATGTAGAGATACTGTATGTATAATTTGTCATTAGGTTGTTGGACTGATATGATTTCTTCTTTTTTTTAACTACCTAGACATTATTTATCTCTCTTCTCTCTTTCCCTGTCTAACCCTTCCACCATGGTTTCCCCATCTAAAGTGTCCCTATTTTCCCCATTTCTTGACAACACTGGTCTCCTATGTTTCCACCTCTCTTGATCTCCTTCATTTCCTTTATCCCTAAGGTTCCTTGCACAACCCTCCCTTCCCCCCTCCCCAGTTTTAAATAGTCCCATTTTTTCTCCATTTTTCCCTTAGTAACACCTATTTCCTACTATCTCCTACTATTCTTCTCTCTCAGGTTCTTTCTCTTTACCTCTCTGGTTTCTTTTCATTATTCTGGTTCCTACAGTTACATCTGGATACATACTCACATATAAGAATTTGGTGCTAGGACTCACATACGAGGGAGAACGTACACTATTTGTTTTTCTGAGTCTGTGTTACTTTGCTTAATTAAGATTTCATCTTATCCCAGTCAGACTGGTTAAGATCAAATGATAACAAATGCTGGATAGGACATGGGGAAAGGGGACGGCTCATCCACTGCTGGTTGGATTGCAAACTCATGCAACTCCTATGAAAATCAGTATGGAGAACTCTTAAAAAACTACAAATGAAGCTACCGTTTGACCCAATTATACGACTTCAGGGCATATATCCAAAGGACTCATCCTATTGCAGAGACACTTGTACATCCATGTTTGTTGGTGCTCTTTTCACAATAGATAAGAGATGGAGGCAATCTAAGTGTCCCTCAACTGAGGAGTGGATAATAAAAATGTGGTACATTTACATAATGGTGTTCTCCATTATCACTGATCTTTCTTAGTGGGCTTGCTAACATAGCATAGGGTAGGGATTTATTTAAAGAAGTATGGGCACCCTCCTCTCCCCATTTACAACTTCTCTGGAAAGTCCATACTCAAATATAGATCCTATGACTTTCAGACAGCTATACAAAATGGTAAGAGAGGTACCTCATGGCATTCTCAGCTTTTATATACTTAATCCCTCCTTACATGCAGCCAAGGTCAACTGATTGGGTCAGAGGTGTAACTGATTTTTCCCATAGACTCTTTGACAAGTATAGGAAAGAGAGGTCATTACATCTTGCAGGCATAGTGGTCTGAAAGACACTTCCTGTTGGCACTCCACCCCTTCCTCCAGCTCTTACATTCTTTCTGCCAACCTTTTCTGCAAAAGTCCCCAAGACTTGGAGAGGGTGATAGGTGTGGGACAATCTTCCTCTAACTGTAGCAAGACACTGAAGTTTTGGGTCTCTGCATCATCTGTTTTCCATGGGCTGTTGGTCCTTTCAGTGGGATTCCATCTACTATAAAAACACAAGCAGCAAGAAGAAGCAAGAACATCTAAACAGTGGCTGCTGTAATTTAACCTATGGGCATGAACACGCACTTGGATGGTACTTTAGCAAGTTCATTACATCCATATAACAAAACAGTGCAGTGGCTTCACCACTGGGGCCTATATTCTCCCCTGCCACAGGGGGTTGGACTGGTCTACAGTACCAGATGTGTGTCCCACCTCTAGGAGCGTGCATTGTATCCTACTGAAAATTTGCTGGTTGTACATACACTAGACACACCACTCTTGAATCAGCAGGAACATCTTGTTTGACATGTTGATAGTAGAGCATGTGGGGTCTTTGGTTGAGCAGAATTATAAGAGATAGTTCTTCCCCAGACATCTGTATGTCACCTTCTGCACTATAACAGCTGTCCATCTAGTACCAAGGAGTTTCCAGCTTAGTCAAAGTTTCATTTCTGCTTCTCCCATGCACACATCATGCAGTGTTTTCAGCAATAGGTTTTTTACTGTCCACTTTCAGTGTACAACTAACATTATTGGCAATGGCCTTTATTGTTTTGGGGACCTTTAGGGCTCCTCTGTCCAACAGCTCATGGGAGGGACAACCCACCCCTGTCACCTGGATTTTCATTTAATAACTCTATAGCTTCTGGTAGGGCTTTCTTCCACCCCCATAGGGTTCCTTCTGTGCTTAACATTTTTTTTGTTTGTTTATTTGTTTTTGTTTTTTTAATGTGTATTGGGAGAAATTTTTCCCCTTTATGCCCATATTTCTTTATATAGTCCCTTCCCCTTTAACTACCCCCCTTTTGCATAGTTCTCCCTTAGTAACACTTGTCCTAATATTTAATTTTTGTATTTCTTATTATAGATAAGATAGTCATTCCTTCCTTGTCTTATGTGTATTTGACAAATTTCTTGTCCCTCTCATTCTGTAGGTTATCTTTTCATTTTGGTGATTATTTCCTTTGCTGTCCTTATATGCTTAAATTCGTACAATCCCATTGGTTAGTTCTTAAATTTATTTCATGTGCCACTGGAGTCCTTTTCAGAAAGCCCTAGCCTATATCTATATTCGAAGTATTGAACAGCTTGCTAGTTCCAGGTCTTATAAAAGTCATAGATCCATTTATAATTCAGTGACATTAATCTCACTCTGTTCATGGACTAGCATCACTAAATTAGTAATTACCTCAGTTTTCCCAGTACACGTCACCTTCAATATGTACAGTTTTCCTTTGCAAAGAGTTAAATCCCATGTCCTGAGTACAGGAACACTGACACCCCATTATTCTCTTTCTCAGCCTGTCTCCTCCATACCACACATTTTCTGGCCATTTCTCTACACTCTGTGAACAGTTTCCATTCTTTCATACTGCTCCTTCTACTACTAAACATAACAGTCAGAAACTAATTGAAAATTGCTGAAGTATGAGCTAAATTTGTTCATTTCTCAAGCATAAAATTAGCTTGGCTCTAAAATCAATTAAAGCACCTATTGATGAAATGCCAAAAAGCATTTATTTTATTATTCTAAGCATTCACTTATTTGACAAGATAATTCTTTAAGTCTTGAATATAATTGGACAGAAAAGCATTGTGAAGTGATCTAGACAAATATTTTTTATTTACTCCATGTGTTAAGAACTCAATATGAGGTCATCCAACTCTAAAACTTTGAGAACATTACTAATCCATTCGAATAAGATTTCTAATTTTCCCAAATAATCTTTTTATTCTTTAAAAAATTACATTGTTTTAATAATTTCATGCTACCTCCATGTATCCTTAAATGATATATAGCTTAATTTTATCTGTATTCTTTTCATGTGGACACAAATATTGTCTGCCACTTTTAGCTTCTTTTTACATCTAAATACTATGTTTGGAATCATCTATCAACATGTATGTAGCCCATTGTGTGAATATATGTGTATTAGGGTCCTCCAGAGAAATAGAACCAGTAGACTTATTATACATTATGAGAAATGATTTAGTAGACTGGCTTACAAGTATAGGGACTAGGTAGCCCTATGGTGGTCACCTGCATGCTGGAGAGGTTGAGAATCCAGCAGCTGCTGATTAACTAAGCTGGAGGCAGCAGAAATCTCAACCTCACTCTTAAGCCCTGTGGTTTCTTAGCAGTCCAATGGTCTTGGGTCTATGGTGGAAGGCAGAAGAAGTCGAGTTCCAATGTCAGTGAACCATGACAGCAGTAAGGCAGGACAGGCACCCTTACCAAGGAGAAGTAAATGTGGGCAGGGCAAAACAGCACTGTTCTTCCTTCAAATCTCTTTGCATCTGGGTAGCCTCCAGAAAGTGCTGTCCACTCAAAGAAGGGCTTTCTCCCCTCAGTTAATCTTTCCTGGAAATGCCCCCATGATCCCACCCAAAGTCATGCCTCTTAGTTTATTCTAGAAACAATCAAGACGACAATCAAAATTTATCATTAATTCATCATTAATTTCTGCTCTGATCTTCATTATTTCCTTTCTTCTGCTTTGGGGCTCTGTTTGTTCTTGTTTTTCAAATAACTCGAGGTTCATCATCATGTTTTTTATTTGAGATTAATGATTTTTTTTAATGTAGGCATTTAGAGCAGTGAACTTCACTCCAAGAACTACCCTCATTTTTCCGTATCTTCTCTTTTCATTTTCATTTAATTCTAGGAATCTTTTAGTTCCTTCTTGATTTCTTCAATGACCCATTTATCATTCACTAGTGTGTTGTTTGATCTCCATGAGTTTATGCGTTTTCTACAGTTTCTTTTGCTGTTGATTAATCCCTTTGTAGTCAGATAGAACACAGGTGATTTTTTTTTCAATTTTAATATAGCCATTGAGAGTTGCTTTCAGTCTGAATATATGGTCTACTTTAGAGAAGGTTCCATGACTGCTGAGGAGAGTTTGTGTTTTGGTAGAATGTTCTTTGGTAGATATCTGTTAGATCTCTTTGATCTATGGCGTCCTTTAACTCCAAATATTTATTTTTTATCCATGGGGTGACATAGAAGTATTGAAGTGATTTTAAATCTACTAGTATTTGTTTAATAAAAACAGATGGGTCTGTGTTTGGGGAGAACATGTTTGGAATTCTAATTTCCTCTTAATGGATTATTCACCTGATTGTTATGAAGTGACCCTCTTTACCTCCTGACTAGATTTAGTTTGAAGTTTACTTTGTCAGACAATAGGGCAGCATTGTTCAGTGTAATAGAATTGAGGACCCAGATATAATCCACACACCCTACACACACTTAGTTTTTGACAAAGATGCCAAGTTCATATTGGAAAAAGACAGCATCTTCAAAAATGAGGTTAGGAAAACTGAATATCCACATGTAGAAGAGTGAAACTTAATATTAATTTTTTTCCTTCACAAAAATCAATTCCAAATGCGTCAAAGACTTCAATGTTAGACTGAAACTCTGAAACATCTAGAAAAAAGAGTAGGGATGTACTTTAGAATATAGGCTCTGGTAAGAACTTTCTGAATAGAACCTCTGCCGGCAGGAAACCAACAATCAAAAAAGGGATCCTCATGAAATGAAAAGTTTCTTGTTTCAAAGGAAACTGTAAGAGGTAACATACATATTGGAAAAAATACATTACTAATACACATTTGGCAGGATATTAGTGTCTAAAATATGTGAATAACTAAGAATTAAACACCAAGAAACAGACAACCCAATTTAAAATTTGGGTCATGTAGCTGAACATGTGTAGCTAAAAATGTGGTACATATATGCAATGGAATTTTATATAGTTGTAAAGAAAAATAAAATCATGACATTTTCCAGAAAAAAATTATATTAAGTGAGATACTTCAGGACCAGGAAGACAAATATTGCATATTATCTCTCAAATGTGAACCTTAGCTTAAAAACTTTTTATTTGTGTTCAATTTGAAGTATCTTTAGAAGCCCAGAAACTACAAGGGAGCCTTGATGGGGAGCAGGAAATCTAAAAGGAAGGAGGTTAGAAGACTGCCGGTGATTTGAAGGGGGAAAGAGGAATAATGGAGGTGGAGGTTTCAGTTTGGAGGTGAATTTGAGGGTAGGACAGAGACAGGAGTTAGGTAGAGCACATATAATTAACAATAAAGATGTTGGAAAAAATCATATGGAAACCAAATATTCTATAAAGAGTTTAAATGGAATTATCAGTGAAATAATGCTCCTACCAGAAAACAGGTTATCAAACAAAAAAAAACCCAGCGGCAAGTGTGATATATTCCTAAGAGTTATTGGGTTGGGGTAACCCAGAGGCCCCAAACTAAAAGCTATTGCCATTGTCCTTAGTTTCTCACCAGATCTTGATGATAAGACTCAATACTGAAGACACCACACACTTAAAGTCATTTTTGTACTTGGGCGCTTCCTTCTTTTTGACTAGATTTCAATACCAGAGGGTGCTAACTCAGCAGTAGTCTTACTCATCTGGGAATACTGAGAGCTACAATAATGACTAGCCTGGTGGGTATGCCCATTAGTGGGGTGTCCTGAATGTTATGGGGGTAAATACTTTCTGATCTAAGACCCACTCTACAGAAGGGAGCTCAAGTTTGGAAGAGAATAATTGTTTCTAGAGTGCTCTGCTCTAAATGGGACATCTATATCATACCATATTACCAAGGCTCAGAGAATAACATGGAAGATAGGGTAGAAAGATTGTTAAAGCCAGAGGTAGGAGAGGACTGCTCTAAAACAGTGTTTTCTGGATATTACAGTGCCATTGTATATATGGAGCTGTGCTTGCCTGCCTAAGATTTACAGAAAATCAAGCCAATCAACATAACAGCATGGGTGTAGGATGGACTAAAGTTGTCCTACTCCTAGCTGAGAAGTTATCAGCAATTGATATCTATTTGGGAAGGGAGGGTCAGTTTTCTTTGGGGTTGTGATTTCTGATAGGCTGTCCATGTTCCACCCGCAGGCTTCAACAGTGACCTATTGTCAAACATTCAGTTTCACTAAGGCCTGATAGAAACCACTAAATGTTTCTCAATGAGAGTATAGTTGTCTGCACAAGGCAAGGCCTTCTTTTAATATCCCAAAGGCTTCCATGGTGATTCACCTATAAGTGCCTGCCCAAAGTTCCTTATTTTATACTGGCATCTCAAATATCATTGGTTCTGCTGGTCCGTTATAGCCCAAGTGTCAGCATAGCCTACACAGTAGGTTTTTACTAGGGTAACTGAACACTGGGGTAAAGGATGGTCACCTTAGTGCAAGACTGCATCTCCTTCTGGGAAAAGAGGAAATAGTGAGTAACAGTAAAACTTTTCAGTAAGGTAGCAAGGTTCTCCATCAAGAGGCCTGGACTCCTTTTCATTGGAGGAGTTCTGGATATATAAACTGAATCATATGTGGAAATTGATTAATGGAAGTCTGTTTCTGTGATCCAGAGTGCCTATCATTCATTCTGGAATTTTCTTCCTTGTACAAATAGAGCAAGAACTTAGCAGGCCTCTTATCTATTTCACTTCTGGGAACACTTAGCCAGTGTCAAGGTCTACACAAGCCAGGTCATTATGTACCTTGCTTTGTTTGTGATGACCATTACAATAACTGTGTTCACCTATCTTGGGCTATTCAACGATGCTACATGTCCCTTGCTACTCTGGGGTTCAATTAGACCCATTGCACTTAACTTATCCAATTTAGCATCTACGGTTCCCACAGTAAAGTCTGGAGTACAAAGAGAAATGACAGGGCTTTTCAAGTATTCTGATGCTGCCTCACAAATCTGTTTCCTAGTGTTTGTGAAGGGGACATGTTTTTGACCCTCCAACTGCTGAAAGTTTTTTTGGAAAATTGCTCAAGCATTTCAGTTTCCTGGAATATTTGAATCCCTCCATCAAAATTAAGACAAGGATGCTAGGCATCTCTACTTAATTTGCAGTATTCTACCTTTGGATCCATATTTTTATAAACCAATTAAATAAACTGTTGGAATTCTTACTGTGTAAGCTGCAATATTAATTCTATAATCTATGCTCAATTGATGGAGTACCAATAAACTCAGCCTGATCTAGTTTTATGTCCATTTCCTCATTATTTCAGTTCCTTAAAACCCATTCCCATAAATCTTCCATGAGTTCTACTTGTATGTGCTAAAAAAATAAATAAATTAAAAGTGCCTTAAGTGTATGGTCTGTTCTCCTCACAGGTCACATTTTATGCCATACCTCTAGGGGCATGCTGAGTCTGGTTGTAGGTCTAGAGGCAAAGACAGGTGATGGGGATGGACTTGGAGGGGCATCAGCATTGCCTTGCTTGACACTGATTTTGGAGGTCATTGTTGGTTGTTAAACAATGCAGAATTAATTCTTTCAAGCAGTGTAGAGAGGGTAATGATGTAGGGGTGGGAACAGGGATGCATCTGCGGGGAAAGAATGAGAGGCTATTTCCACAGACAAGTAAGTCCCCTAGAATGTGAGAGGTCAGTGTCTGAACTTCATCAGCATCTTCCCACACACTCCTTCTCATGTTACAGGATCACGTGTGTTTTCCAATCAGTGCCCTCACTTTAACTGCCTAGGTGGGATTAAAACTGTTGCTTAACTTACTCAAGTAGATGATGAGGGTTCGGCTTTGTTGTCAGGCAACTTGAGCCTTATGACTGCTGGAGAGAAATTCCCTATCAGCAACACTTAGAAGTACATGTGGAGCTTTGAAATTTCTTCTCTGAGGTCACTCTTTTTCTTTGGTACTTTGTCCAAAGCTGTTAGAAGCAACCAATCAGGATCATTATATTCTTTAATTTTCCAGAAATGTTCAAAAGTTTTGTAGTCACTAAAGTCTTTGCTCTTTGTAAGAGGTAACTCTGCAATATCGTATGTATTTGCCATATGTATTTGCCATTTTTACATAGGTCACACCAGGAATTATTAGACTACCAGAAGAGTCTTTAGTGAATTTAGGGTTAGTCAAATCAAAGAGCCACCCCCAGATACAACCAAGCCCACTAGAGAAATTTATTTAAAGTTGTTTCTTTAGAACCATACTTGCTAGCATAATTTATATTAGGCAGGGTCTTGTAAAGGAACAGAACTGATAGAATGAATACATGTTATACAAAGAAATTTATTAGATTTTTTTACATGATAGGGACTTGGTAATCCAACACTAGCTGTCTGCATGCTGGTGAGGTAGAGAACCAATAACTGCTCATTCCACTAATATGGAAGCCTTGGTAGTCCAAAACTGATACTAAAGGCCTGGAGGATTCCTGGAGAGCTGCTAGTTGGTAATCTGTGTTGAAGGCTGAAGGACCTGGGTTCTTGTATCTATGAAAGATGACAGCAATTGCATCAGCAGGAACAGAGGCAATGCACTCACTAGCAAGGAGCATGATCTGGGAAAAGCAACACAACTTTTCTCTCAAGCTTCTTTCTATCTGGGAAGATGTTGGAAGAAGTTGCCCATTCTGGGAGAAAGGTCTTTCTGAATCCCTTCTGAAATACCCTCAAGATCTATTCAGAGGTATGTCTGTTAGTAGATTCTAGATCCAATGACACTGACAATTAAGATTAACCAGCAAGTCCACAATCAGGCTTGCCATTTCCTCTTCATTGGCTTGCGGTCTTTCAGTCCTTGTTGTATAGGCTTAGGAATCTTTGTCCCGAATGCTCAGGAGCAGCAGTGTTTCAGGTTTCGTTTCTTTCTTTCAATTTTTGGATGTTTACATGTAAGCACTGAGTTACTGTTGGTGATAGAACCTAAGTTTAAAAGCAAGTTCACCTGTTCAATGTTCGTCTTTTATGTATAGCCTAAAGATGACTTTATGTAAAATTTTAGTATGTGTGTGTGTGTGCGTGTGTGCATGCACGCACGCACTTTTGTGGTCTGATTGTAACAAGTCATTTAATTTTCCACTTGTGGCATAATATATA
>NW_008353027.1:1206267-1212551 GCF_000622305.1 Nannospalax galili
TAATTCTCAGGTTATGGATGCTCAGTCTCTACAAGCATTATGTGCAAATTTTTTTTCCAGATAGAAATCTAATTTTCAGTAATAGATTAACGTATGTGAAACAAATATTTTCTTTCTGGTTATTGTTTGTCTTGACACCATATGCTATGCATGGAAAATAGAAATAATGCACTTTAAAACAATAGAATTTTTGCTGTTACCTTAAAGTTTATCATTTTTCCATTCTTTAAAATTTTGTTACTAATATTAATCTTATATCTTTTGTGTTATTGACAAAACCAATACTATGTCTGATATAGTTAGACTATGTTTTCTTTAAATCAAACAATTATTGATTCATAGAATTAAGCCCTAAAATATTTGATTTTTGTATGTGGTATGAATTAGGAATCAATCAATTTTCCACATAAGTACCCTTTTCCTAACACTATTTACTTCATTAATTCAGTATTAAATTTGAATCAAGGTACCACATTTTGTTTCACATCTTTAATGCTAAATACTTTTAAAAGTCATTTTAGCATATTAAAATATACTGGGATGTGGATAGAATATGAACAGATATAAATTAAAGAAAATGGAAATATTTATGTTAATGTGCCTCATAATAACTATGTTTAGGCAACCCTTGCTCACAAGGTGAGGGTCTGTGTATTTAATTCTGGGATGTCAGGTGTTCTCACTACTTTGAAAACATTTTTAGTCTTTTTACCTTATGATTTCCATTATTATAAAATTGTGATTTCCCTACAATGAAGGCAAGCCTTGTGTTACCCCTGGAAGCTTTTTCACTCTTTTTTAAAAAAAATTATTTATTTTGTTTATATGTATGCGTGTATTGCCTGCATGTAGGTAAGTGCACCCGCGTCATGAAATGCCCTCGGAGGTCAGAAGAGGCTGTCAGATGCCCTGGGACTGGAGTTACGGACAGTTGTTAGCTGTCATGTGGGTGCTGGGATTCGAACCCGGGTCTTCTGCAAGAACGACCAGTGTCCTTAACCCCTGAGCAATCTCTCCAGCCTGCTTTTTCACTCTTTTATTCTTTTTGGTGCATTCAGTTTTCTAACTGTGAACTTTTGCTTATTTATTCTGTTTTGAAATTCAAATTTTTTCACTTCTCCCACTTTCATATTTTCCTTAACTCTGAATTCCTAGTCTCTTGTTATTTTTTAAATTATCGCTTTTGTAGGAGCAGGAAATATTTCCAGGGATGATTTGATCCATACTCTTCAAAGTCAACTTGGGATTTGATTCACTGTAGGAATACACTTTGGAGTGTTTCTAGAATGGTTTAAGTGAGAAAGAGAGACTCATCCTGGAAGTTGTCAGCATCATCAGATGAACTGGGGTCCAGCACTGAATGAAAAGGAGAAAAGAGAAGAGCGTCACTCAGCTCTCTTCCTCCTGACTGTGGAAATAATTTGAACATCTTTCTCGCACTCCTGGCATCTTGACCTCCCTGAAGTGATAGATGTACTCTCAAAATTGTGGGCTTTCACAAATCGACCCTTTATTCTTAAAGTTTCTTTATCAGGTAGTTTTTCGTGGCCACCAGAAAATTAGCACATATTAATACATAAGTGCTAGAACATTTTTAAGCCACATGTTTCCTAAACTGTCCCTCATAGTATTTCATGTCTCATCTTTTTGTGCTACAGTCTGGAGAGCTTTGGACTGAACCTAGAGCGCGCTCTATACTGCTGAGCAGCACCCCAGCCTCATTTATTTTTATGACACTAGTTTTCCTTTCATTGCTTCTAATTTTGGGTTTGTTCTGAAACTTTTGGTTTGTTCTGAATTTTGTATTTTATATCCCCCTACACAATTCTAAAATATTCCTTTCAGTACTTTTCTACTTACTCACTTTGGTACTTTCATACTTTATTATAATATTTATTCACTTCTTCAAACATGTTAGGGATAGTTGTTCAATACTGAGTGATGATAATTCTGAGCTCCGTTGTCTATGAGCTGTTCATACTGCTGTTCTAATATTTTAGACTCTCAGTTTGATTTATGTGCCATGTGAGTTTGGTTTTGGGGTTTGTTTTTGAGAAATTACCTCCCTGGAACTTTCTCCTGTGATTATCTTGAGGCTTCTGTTGAACATGGTTTTGTGTTCAGAGATTTGTGTATGTTTCTACCAAGCACTTGAGAATCAATGAAAAATAAATTTTCTGGTTTTGATTTTAGGATCAATTAGTGCTATTTCTACTCTCTACCAAAAGGGATGGTTATAAATTCTCAGGAGAGTTTTGTTTCATTTTTCCCCTAGTTACCTGCAGACAGAGCACTTACTATTTCTCAGCTAAATGACAGGCTTGTTTTCTCAGTGCATCTATGCTGTGTGTCACTTTTAAAATTCTTGGCATAATTAAAAATTTCCAAAACACTCCTCAACTACACAGCCTAGAATACTTATCACATACACATGACCCTTAACACTTAAAACTTTGGGACCACAGGAGTCAGTATGCAGAGCCCTGACCTCAACACCTGTTTATCTACAAGTCTTGGCTGTTTCTAGATTAAAATTTTCTGGTCAAAGAGTTTGACGTCTTCCTTAATATTTTATTAAAAATATTCTTTAACATTTTAGGTGTGTTTGTGCCAGGAATACTTTGAAATTTATCCCACTCTCCTTTGTGCTTGTAATAGGCTCATTTAACCAGAAAATAGGAGGATGCTTTCATATTGACAGTGGGAGAGTTGAACTGAATCAAAACTGAGATCATTCCAAGCGCACATACAGGATGTCTTTGCAATCCATATTCCTAAGATTCTGTTCCAATTTGGGTACAAAATCTTGAGCGTTATCGTTTGACAGTGGCTTTCCTTCCTTAATGTTTACTTGGCTTTTCTGCAACACATCAGCGATAATTCCATCCAGTCCACACAACTGGTCTAACTATCTCGACAGCAGATACAAGTTGGATTTGAATCCACTAATCCAAGTATATGAATACACTAATACAAGAAGTCTTGACAATCAGATTCTTAGAATCGTATTAATTTGAGGTGAATTGATAAAGGAAAGAGCAAATCAAATGATTATATTCTAGAACTCTCTTCTTAGAACTACATTATAATCCTCCAAAATTTTTCTTTCAGAAATATAACTTGATTTCCAGCAAGTGCAGTCATAGAATTACTTTCACATATTCATTAAGAGCAGACACTCATATATTAACTAGATTAGTTAGTAAGGTTAACTACGAGAGTAGGTATAATATGTAACATATGGTATTATAGAGCATATATTGTATACGATGATGATTACATATGATGGGTCAGCAGATAAAATAATTGCTACTAAGACTGATGGCCTGAGCTCAGTCCACAGAACCTGCATGGTGGGACAAGAGAAGCCACTCATGTGAGGAGTCCTCTCCACGACACATACTGTGGCTCACAAACACCACCCGAACAATGTTATAAAAAGTTTTCTCAGCCCAAATGTAATTTATTTTATTGAAAATTAATGAGTTTTCCACCCCTGTCAGTGTTCACAAAGACGATGGCATCACATCTCGGAGACTCTCTGCAGGTCACCTAGGACACTGATTCTAGGTTGAATTTCCCAGGACCTGGTCAGGCCTGCCTCCTGCCTGGCCACAGCTCTTCTCCTCAAAGTTTACAGTCCGAATGCTCAGTTTTCATTTACAGAGTCACTGCCCTAAAAATGAATTCGCTCCAACAAGCATTTTGAGCAAAAATATAGCTTTTAACCATTCAGACATAGCCTCTGGGATTCAGTGGATCAAGTAGCAGATGACGGATGCAATTGGCTTGTAGAAATTTTCAGGTCTTAAGAGAAAGATCTCCTAGGAAAAGTGGCATGTCTGCTGCAGCTTTTAAAGTGACAGAGCAATAGATCTTGGGCTGCCTCAGGTGCTGCCTGAAGAATCAATAAACTCTCTTTAAAGAGCCACTGATGTTTCATGAAAGGCTTCCAAAAACATTCTATTTAGAATATCCATCTTACTTCTTCTGAACAATGCAACTCCCCCAGGCTGACAAATTGAGGAAAGCTTGATTTGTCTGTTTTTAAGGGTATCTGTTTTAATAGAGGACATTGAGAAGTTACTCAGAAATTCGGCTTTTGAAAAGGAGTCTTCAAGTGTGTTTAAATAGAAAGTGTTTCCATCAGGGAAACTTCGTTTGGTGAAAGTAATTCGAAGTTATCTGGTAACTCTGAAGACTATCTTCTAGAATGTTGGTATATGAAAAGCCTTAGTTATTATTTCTAGTTATTTTATTATCCATCCATCTAAAAATAAAAAGCAACTGTTTTTATAAGACATTAGAGGATGATATGCTCCTGAATAATCATATGGTACTTTTATTTGGGTTTAAGGGTATGCTTTCACTGAGGCTCAAAATCTGATTTTCTCATTGTAAAGTGGGAGAAATAATACCTTCTTCACAAAATTGTAATTGATATTGTTATTAAGATGTTCCTACATATAAGTCATTTATATAAAACCAATAAAATTTCCTTACTGATGCATAAGTATACAATTTATGACTATGATTTTTGCATCTTTTGACATATATACATTGAATATAAAAATAAAATAACAAGCCAAATGGTTAACTACATGATTTTACAAATTATATTAATTCAAAACTTATAATCTGTGTTTTTGGTATCATTTTGAGATTAGTACGTAAACTAATATTTTAGCTGTCTCCTGGAAATTTGAGGTTGTTATCTCGATATGTCTATGATATTGGTAGCAATAAACTGATAATCTGTTACATAAAATATAAGCTTATGAAAATTAAATGCAAAAATAATATGTGGACAGTGGGCAAGTAGCTGAAAACAATTACAGCTGATAATGTGACACATTTACAAATGGAGGAAGGAGACCAGTAAAAATCTAAAATTCGTATGTTTAGTCTTCAAAATAGTTTTATCTTTCAACATCTGGTATAAGATAAAATGGAGGTTTTTCCACTTTTTCTGGAGACATGGTCACACTATGAGCCCTTGTCTTACCCGGAACTCACTATGTAGATCAGGCTGGACTCAAACTCACAGAGATCATCCTGCTTTTGCCTGTTTAAGAGGCAGGAATGAGATTAAAGTGGTTAAGATGAAGTTTCAAAAGAATACAGAACCCATGGGTGTTCATAAGTATAATATGTTCTGTAATTCCCACTGAAAATATATACCTACAATGCAAATGCCTCTCTATATAAAGCACTGATTTTCTAATCCTTTCATAGCTTCCTTCCTAACCTAGTACAGCATCAGACATTTTGCCTGTTGTTTTTATTTTTGTTGTTGTTGTTGTTGTTGTTTTGTGAAATTGTGTTAATGGTTTTTAAAGGTTTAGTTAATAAAATGTGGAAACTACTAAGGCTTTTGGGGATTGTGTTTCTTTAATCAGCTATTACTGAATACAAAGAATTTAGGCAAAAGTAAGTAGCTCAGACTATCTCTTTTCAATTTTTTGACTTTTTATATTTTCTAATTGTTTATGAAGCATCTGTTATTGGAACTTGCTGTGTAGGTGCTGATGACCTGTCTAATGCTCTGGGCTTAGTAATAATAATATGAAAAATATCAGAGAATATCCCTCCAGACCCAGTAAAGTATTTAAAATCTGAAAGAATGACTGACAATACTGAATAAACGTGGACTAATGGGAAATGAACTTACTTTTAGTGCTAGACAAACAGGCATGCTCAGACACTTTAGAAGACGGAACAAATTCTTTTTTTTAATTATTTATATAATAACCATATAATTAGAAGAAGCATTTCATTACAACAGCATCGACATATTTAATAATAATTTCCAGAGCTAAGATTCATCTCTTTCAAAATTGGCTGTAAATTTTTAGGTTTACAGTTAAATTAATACAGCTATACAATATTGTACTCCATATAAACCCTATAAGACATGAAATTAAATGAAGTTTTAAACTTTAAAAAAGATCTCCATTTCATTATTAAAATACAGTTTTATACTGAAAAACTCATTTTTAATACAACTGGCACTAAGATGCACATGTGTTTCTAATCTCTATATATCAGATTATTACTAGTCACAGTCAGTTACTTTCTGAGCTCCTTGGCATCTGAGCATGGATATAAAGTCATCAGGTACATTTCAATGGCAATGTTTTTCACATCTACTAATTATTAAGGAGCAAATTTTTATGCTTTGAAGAATTATTATTTTTTTATTTATTTAATTTATTTACACACCCACTTCCCAAGTAACACCCTCCCATAGCCTCCCTCCCCCAACTAGAGCCCTTATACTCTGA
>NW_008353027.1:1212569-1213240 GCF_000622305.1 Nannospalax galili
TTGTCGACCCCCCCAGCCATTCTCCACTACTTGCCCTTCTGGCAAATCTAGTCAGCCTATCTAGAGGTTGTTGTTTTAGGAGGGTCAGCTGTTCCTCATCTAGCGGTAATCAGTTGTCAATTTTCCTTTGGATAAGATTGGGGTCTGCTGTTCAATTTTCCAGTTCTCTGCTGGGTTACTATCTGGCAATCCCTTTGGCCAATCTGGCCAAAAACTCAAAGGAAGGTATCCCTTCTGTGGCATTGTTACTTGTTATGTAGCCTTTACCTATACGTATGGACTCTTATGAAATTATATTGGCCCTTTAATCTTTGGTTATACTTTCATTTGGGTATTTAAGGCCATACAGTTGGTCCAGATAAACAAATTTATTTTTACTCTTAAGGTAGTTTGAAGATCTGTTCCTCAGGGGTCACATGGGCTTGGGAGGAACCCCCAGCTCCTTTCTTTTACCAGTTCTGCCTATGTGAAGGTAAGTCAAAGGTCCTACTCGACCATGGTTGGCTTCGCTTGGAAGCATGGAGGAAATGATTCCTCTGTGTTGACCCTCCTCTTTATAGACTGTTCAAGTCCATCTGATGGGGTCTCCTTGGCCTCCTTGATCAAGAAGGCAGGTGACCCACCACCATTATAGGACATTTTGAGAGATGCTCATAGTCCCCTGGAACTAG
>NW_008353027.1:1213670-1214008 GCF_000622305.1 Nannospalax galili
GCTTCCCTCACCCCTCCCTTAAACTAACCCAATTTTTATCTATATCTCCCCTATTAAGGCCTGTTTCCTACTGTTTTTCTCTTTCAGGTTCTTTCTTTTCCTTTACCTCCCTGTTTCCTTTCCATCATCCTGGTTCCTATAGTTATGTCTGGTTACATACTTATCAGAGTCTGGTTCTAGGATCTACATATGAGGGAGGACATATGTCAACTTTTTTTCTGAGTCTATGTTACTTCACTTAGTATAACAGTTGCTAGTTCCATCCATTCACCTGCAAATTTCATGATTTCATCTTTCTTTATTGCTGAGTAAAACTCCATCGTATATATGAACCACAT
>NW_008353027.1:1214281-1258230 GCF_000622305.1 Nannospalax galili
CCCTCTCCAACATTTGGTACCATATTTTTTTTAACTTAGCCAGCCTGGCTGGGGTAAGATGAAATCTTAAAGTGGTTTTAATTTGCATTTCCCTAATTATTAGTGATGTTGGACATCTTTTAAGATGTTTCATAGCCATCTTTACTTCTTCTTTTGAGAACTCTCTGTTCAGTTCCTTAGCCCATCTTTTAATTGGATTGCTTCCTGTCTTGGTTCTCTGTGTTTTGAGTTTGTTGTAAATTGTGGTTATTAAACCTCTGTCGGATGTGTCTCTGGTGAAGATTTTCTTCCATTCTGTGGGTTTTCTGTTTGTTTCCTTAGTTGTCTCCTTTGATGTACAGAAGCTTTTTAGTTTAATGAGGTCCCATTTGTTAATTCTTGCCCTTGTTTCCTGAGCAATTGGTGTCCAGTTTAGGAAATCCTTTCCTACACCTATGTATTGTAGGTTTTTCCCAGTGTTTTCTTCTAATAGTTTCAGAGTTTCAGGCTTTACATTGAGGTCTTTGAGACATTTGGAATTGACTTTTGTGCACGGCGAAAGATAGGGGTTTAGTTTCACTCTTCTATAAGTGGAGATCCAGTTTTGCCAGCACCATTTGCTGAACATGCTGTCTTTACTCCAGTTAATGTTCTTGGCCCCTTTGTCAAATATCAGGTGGCTTAAATTGCATTTACTTACATTTGGGTCTTCAATTTTGTTCCATTGGTCTATGGGTCTATTTTTGTGCCAGTACCATGTTGTTTTTATGACCTAATAGCTCTGTAATACAGCTAGAAATCTGGTATAGCAATCTCCCTGGCATTGCTCTTAGCACTATGGGTTTCTTTGGCTATCCGAGGTCTATTGTGCTTCCACATGAATCTTAGGGTTTTTTTTTTTTCCAATTGTGTGAAACATGTCATGGGGATTTTGATTAGCATTGAGTTGAATCTATATATGGTATTTGGTAGGATGGTCATTTTCACAATATTAATTCTTCCAATCCATGAGCATGGGAGGTCCTTCCATCTTCTGATGTCTTCCTCAATTTCTTTCTTTAAAAATTTAAAGTTTTCATATTAGAGGTCTTTAATGTCTTTCATCAGGTTTATTCTGAGACATATTTTTTTGCAGCTATTGAAATTGGGAGTGTTTCCATGTGTTCTTTCTCTGATTGCTTGTTATTGGTATATAGAAAGGGTATAGACTTGGTAGGTTAATTTTGTAACCGGCCACTTTACTGAATGTGCTAACAATTTCTAGGAGTTTTCTGGTGGAAATTTTGGCATTTATTAGATATAATATCATATCATCTGCAAAAGGGATAATTTGATCTATTTGACCTCTTCTTTTCCAATTAGTATTCCTTTAATTTCTTTCTCTCGTCTTACTGCCCTAGCAAGAGTTTCAAGCACTATGTTGAAAAGGAGTAGAGATAGTGGACGTCCTTGTCTGGTTCCTGATTTTAATGGGAATCTTTCCAGTTTTTCTCCATTTAGAATGTATGTTGGATGTGGTTTGTTGTATATGGCTTTAATTATGTTGTGGTATGTTCCCTCCAGTCCATTTCCCTCTATGACTTTGAACACAAATGCATGCTGAATTTTGTCAAAAGTCTTTTATTGACTTATGTATATTGAACCATCCCTGCATCTCTGGGATAAAGCTGGCTTGATCATGGTGGATGATCTTTTTGATGTGTGTCTGCATGTGTTTTGCAAATATCTTGTTGAGAATTTTTGCATCTATGCTCATTAAGGATATGGGTCTATAGTTTTCTTTTTTGGTTGTATCTTTACCTGGCTTTCGTATTAAAGTGATGCTGGCTTCATGGAAGGAATTTGGAAGTTCTCCCTCCATTTTTATCTTTTTGAATAGCTTAAGAGTATTGGATGTAGATCTTCTTTAAATGTCTGATAGAATTCTGCTGTAAATCCATCTGGTCCTGGGCTTATTTTAGATGGGAGGTTTTGTATTACTGTTTCTATTTCTTTTTGTGATATGGGTCTGTTTAAGCTGTTAATCTCTTCTTGGATTTAGTTTTAGTGGCTCCCATGCCTTTAGATACCATCCATTTCTTTAAGGTTTTCAAATTTAGGAGCATACAGGTTTTTAAAGTATTCCCTTATAATATCCTGTATCTTTCTGGTGTCATGATGTTTCCCCTTTCATCTCTGATTTTGTTGATTTGGAGGTGCTTTGGAGATGCCTTTTCTTTCTTTTGGTTAATAGGGATAGCAGTCTGTCAATCTTGTTTATCTTTTCAAAGAACCAGCTCTTGGAATTGTTGATTCTTTGTATTGTTTTCTTTGTTTTAATTTCGTTAATTTCTGCCCTGATTTTTGTTATTTCTTCTTGTCTGCTCGGTTTGGGTTTCATTTGCTGTTGCTTTTCAAGTGTGTTTAGTAGCAATGTTAAGTAATTTATTTGTGCTCTCCGATTTTTTGATGTAGGCACTTAGAGCGATAAACATCCCTCTAAGGATTGCTTTCAGCATGTCCCAGAGGTTTTGTTGTGTTGTATTGTCCTTTTCATTTAGTTCCAGGAATACTTTTATTAATTTCTTAATTTCTCTTTTGACCCATTCATATAATTCAGGAGTGTGTTGTTTATTCTCCAAGTGTTCATGTGGTGATTAGGGCTTCTTGGTGTCTTGATTGTAAGCTTATTGCATTTGTGGTCTGATAGAATGCATGGAATTATTTCAGTCTTTTTGTATTTGTTGAGGTTTGTTTTGTGCCCCAGTATAAGGTCGATTTTGAAGAAGGTTATATGGGGTGCTGAGTAGAAAGTATTTCTTTGGTGCTTGAGTGGAATACTCGGTAGATGTCTGTTAAGTCCATTTGATATATGGTATTGTTTAATTCAGAAGTCCTTCTGTTAACTCTCTGCCCTGTTGACCTATCTAATGGAGAGACTGGGGTATTGAAGTTGCCTACAATTAATGAGTTAGGATTATTCTGAGTCTTAAAGTCCTGTAGTATTGTTTCTATGAAGTTGGGTGCACCAGAGTTTGGCGAATATATGTTCATGATTATAATATCTTCTTGATTCATTGTTCCTTTGATCAAAATGATGTGGCCCTCTTTGTCTCTTCTGATTAGTTTTAGTTTAACGTCAATTTTGTCAGATATTAGAATTGCTATGCCTCTTTTTTCTTTGCCATTTGCTTGGTATATTTTTTTTCCATCCATTCACTTGAGGTAATGTCTATCCTTGAAAGTGAGATGAGTTTCTTGCAGACAACAAAAAGATGGGTTTTGTTTCTTAATCCATTGACATGGTCTTTTTCTTTTGCCTGGGGAGTTCAGTCCGTTAATATTTAAAGTTATTAATGAAAGATGAGTATTGAATCCTGTCATTTTTATTTCTGTTTACATTCTTGATATAGCTGTTCTTTTCCACAGTTATACCTTCATTGGATTTCTTTCTGCAATCGCTTGGGTCTAGTCATTCCTTTCTTCAGCTCTTTGTATTGCTTCCTGAAATCTCTGAAGGGCTGGTTTTGTGGACATGAATTCCTTCAGCCTATTTATATCATGGAAGATTTTTCTTTCCCCTTTGACTATAATAGACATTTTGGCTGGGTATAGTAGTCTGGGTTGGCATCTGTGGTCATTTAAAACTGGGAATACTTTGGTCCAGGCTCTTCTGGCTTTCATAGTTTGCACTGAAAAGTCAGCTATAATCCTAATGGGTTTACCTTCATATATGACTTGTTGTTAGTCTTTTGCAGCTTTCAGAATTGTCTCTTTGTTTTGTACCTGTAGTGTATTTGCTATGACGTGCCGTGGAGAGTTTCTTTTCTGGTCCTGTCTGTTTGGTGTTCTATATGTTTCTTGTATTTGTATGGGCATGTCTTTGTTTATTTTGGGGAAATTTTCTTCTACAATTCTGTTGAAGATCTGGTCCATGCTATTATCTTGGGATTCTTCTCCTTCCTGTATGCCTATGATTCGTAAGTTTGTTCTTTTTATTGGTATCACGCAATTCCTTCATAATCCATTCTTGTGATTTTTTAAATTTTTTCATAATCTTTTCTTTAGTGGTCTAGTTCGTCCACTCTATCTTCCAGTTTTGATATTCTTTTTTTCCATTTCCTTCATCCTATTTGTGAGGCTTTCTCCTGTCACTTCTAATTGGCTTACTGAGTATTTCACTTCCTTCTTCATTTCAGCCTAAGTAGTCTTCAATATTTCCAGCTCTTTTCTGAATTCATTCAGAAGTTTATCCCTGTCTTCCTTCAGCTCTATGATTACCTTGTTTGTGTGTTCTTTAAATTCACTGAATTCTTTTATCATATTCATCATTGTTCTATTGAGTTCCATGTCCTGCATTGTCTCTAGGGGATTCTCATTGTGCTCCTCTAGAGGATTACTGGTATGTGGTGGGGATATGTTATTTTGGTTTTTCATGTTACTATTTTTTCTCTGTGATTTTGACATGTGAATTTCTTTTGTAATTTCCTATGTGTCTTTTTGGTTTACTTTTTGGGCAAGAAAAGCTGGTTCATCTAAGCTTATGGTTCTCTCTTTTGATTTTATATTGGAGTGGCCGGATTGCTTTTGTCTTCAGGAGTTCCCACAGAGGCCCAAGTCAGATGAGGGTCAGATGTTTTCAGGCTTTCTGCTATGGTCTGGATCCCTCCAGGAAAGATTTTGGCCTCAGGAATTTCAGGGTTGGACTGGGTCGGGAGCCTGGCCCAGGAAAGATGCCGGTCTAGGGCTGCAGGTGGCCTTGTCACCCAGAGATGCAAAGGCAAATGGGGCAGGAAGAGGCCCCAAGGACTCCTGGGGACTGCACTGAGGAGGTGGGTTGGTCTAGATTCAAAGGATCAGGAAGAAGAAAGGTCAGGCCCTGTATCCCAGAAAGAGGCTGGTGGGTGGGGCAGCCCCAGGGAAGCAGAAGGAGGTGAGGCTGGGGCCAGACCCAGAAGCAGTGCTCCTGGGGCCCAGAGAAGGCACTAAGTTGGTCTGGATGAAAAGGATCAGGAAGCAGTTTTGGTTCCGCAGGTGTCTGGGGCCCCAAGACAAGGAATGGGGCAGGGCCCAAACTCGGAGGAGAGAATGGAGGGGGAGATGAGAGGGTGAATGGGGCTGGGGGAGTCAAGGCACCGAGGGCACAATGGGCTTACCATGGAGAGAGGCCTGTGGGTAGGAGAGAGGCCTTGGAAAAAATTCTTATATACACGCCTCACCGCCCCCATGATATTTACCCAAGGAATTTCAGTCCATACAAAAACACATACATTGATGTTTATGACAGCTTTATTCACAATTGTCATATGTTAACGTTGGTGCATACACTCAGTAGAATGTTTTTAGCCCTAAAAGCAAAGGAGGTCTCCAGAAATGTATGAATTTTAAATCTGTATTACCTTGTGAAAGAATCTGAAAATGTTACATAATGTGTGAATCTTGTTGTATAATGTTCTAGAAAAAGTAAAATTTTTGGAAAAGAATAAAATGATCAGTGATTGTTCGGACTTGGGAGGAAAATGGGTAAAAGAGGCTGTGCACAGTGGGTTTTCAGGGCAGTAAGGTCCTTCTGTATGATACTAATCATATAGACACAATTATAAGACCAAAGTTGACTGTACAAGCTTAACCTATTTTACAAAATTATTGAGTGACAAGGTCAGAGATGTCCTATTGATGGTGAACTAAAGCTGTCAGTGAGGATGCTCTGCTATTTACCTTAAAGAGAAGCACACTCATAAAACACACATTTCCCCCTGGAATGTGCAACTCCCATAATTAAAAGTACAAGCTGATTTATGGAAGATTGTTTTCATGGTCAAATTTTGAATCTATTAGTAATATTTGACCTATTCTTTATCCAAAATGCACAGTAAGTGAAAAAACATTCATTAAATTCTCCCTTGAGGACAAGTCTAAAGATAATAATTTCTCACTGGAGGACACTGAGAACATCATGCTCTCAGGAATTGTGGCTAAAGGTGACACTTTCAATGTAAACAGAGAACTCTTTTATATATGACACGGCTTGATTTGTCTTAGTCTCAAGGATATTTCTAATATTTAGCAAATATTTCTCTTTGGGGACATATCACATTTTATATTATATCTAGTGAAGAAATCGCTTCAGTATAATGAATTTAGTCTATATTAAATTTTCAATATGTCTATACAAATTTAGCAATGACTTTAATAAAATGGAATCTGCAACAAAAGGAATAGAATCTGTTGTAGTTCCAAATACTAATATAGGGTTATTTTTTAAATCCTGTATTAAATACTTTAAAACAAAAATAGGTAGAAAATAAAATATTGATAATTTTCCCAGAGGAATACCCTTAGTATGCTTTTAACTTCTAGAGATTCATTGTAGTGAACTCTCTAACACAATTTATGCCCTAAAGTACAATTAGCAAACAAATAATTGGCCATTATGCATTTCTTTAATCTGACGAGTTTGTTCAGTATCTTGGAGGAATAAGAATTCCAAATACTAATTACACCCTAATGATAGAGCAAGCTGTTCATATAAATGACTTTTCTGAAACCATATTATAAGCAATTAAAAGTCAATTTTAATATTTGCATTTGACTATTAACAAATGCTTCCTCTCTCTCAAAAAAAAAAACAAAAAATAAAAAAACAAATAAACCACCCCAAAACCTAAAACCTCTCTCCCTGCTCTGACAATGGCCTCCCTTTTCAACCTGTCTCTCAAGTTGACAGAAGTGTGTGATTTTTCTGGTCCTCTCCTTTTCACTATTGATATCCCATGTGGTATCAATCTTATTTAGGCTTGGTAAGTAAATGCAATCCTTTTCATCTTCATTTTAGAAAGGAGAAATATAAAACGGTAAGTTCCTGCTATTTGATTAGAGGAATTATAAGCACAGAGCTTCTTGGCAACTGTATTCTTCAGTACACAGCCAGCATCGGCAACTACACAGCAAGATACATTTCACAGCAATGAAACAGTGACAATATACAGATAGGACAGAGATTAGCTGGTTCTTGAAGCAGGAGACAAAAAACAAGGTTGTGATACATCAAATTTGTATTGAATTGCTTTTGAATCTCGGCTCTTCAGAGGGTTTGAGGCTTCCTGTTATTAAGTGAAACACCCTAGCATTCCCCTTATAATTTCACTGTTTTTCCAGGGGTAGATGAACCTCAATTTCTGGCCATTTGAAAAAAGAACCCTAATAAATACTGACCTTTTTTGGCAGATTTCTTATTTTCTTCACATTTATTATCACTTTACACTATATGTGACTGTCACAGAGAATGTGAACAATTCTCCTCTTTAGTGTCTCATTCCTGACGATCAATACCCAGTGATTTGTGGCAAGAAAGTTACGTTACTTAGAGACAGGTGGAAGCTGAGAGTAGCCTTGAGCACTCTAAAGTAGACTACTAGCAGAGACTAAGGTAAGGTGCTCAAAGGTTCTGGTGCCTGGAGTTTTGGAAAAACCCTAAGGAGTTTGGAAGAACCTTCGGACAATAAACAAGAATCTGTGAAGAGCTGAAAGTTAAGGGAGAGTCACAGTTAAAAGTAAGAAACATATGAAGCTATGCTGAAGGCCGTGAAATATTCCACATTTTAAAGTAAATTTAAAACTTCGCAATAACTCAGAGATCTGTAAGTTAGACCTGTGCTTATAGACACATAAGAATGCACACTCAGACACACTCATGCACCCGGTGATGGGTGTGGAGTTGTAAGGTGTTGGCTACCATTTGGGAATTAGCTGTGTCTGCTGTATTTTTCATACTTCACCCCTCCCCTTTGGGAAAACAGTCTGCGGAAATTTCATCCACATTCCTCAATAACCACCTTCCTTCCCTAGCTGTTCAAAATATTACTTATGATTACACACAATAGCACAATTTTCCTTTACCTCGTTTGTATTCTATATGACATTCTAGGCAGAGCCTCATTTCATAGGGGCCTCGTAGTCACTGGGTTACCCAGAACATATTTTAAATTTTCTGTCTTCATTCCATAACATCACAGGTATGACATGGCAAACTCCTGTCTGACTATACACTTTGCTGCACTTATTTATTTCATATGCTCAGTTGTTCAGTTGGATCATGATACCATGTCATAAGCTATAGTCATTCAGCTCTTATCACAAAAATAGGAAACTAAACATTCAGAAAGTCTGAAGGATTACACAAAGTCCAAGGCTGGAAAACACAAAGGTGCTAATGGGATTCAGTGCTTCCCACTCCGATTTGAATTCTTTTTACCACATCACATTGACTTCCTTCTAATATTTCAATCAAACCACAAAGATCTTTGACAAAGAAATTATGTTTTACTTTGGTGCTTTTACAATTTTTCTAAACTTTAAGGAAACCTTTTTGTTAGTCTCAGTTGGACTGAGAACTGAATCCAGTGTCCATACTATATACTTGAGCCTGTTCATCACTGCAACAAGGATTTCACAGGAATATATCATAGTTTTCCCATGATAAATACGTTGCACATAAACTTTCTTGTAGATTTCCCTGCTCTGAATACTTCATTAGTCATCTTTGGAATCCTCAAAGTCTCTTCTCAATTCAGAAGTCATTGTGCCTTACTCTCTCAGCTGTGCTGTGCTCCTATGATGTGGGATAAGTATTCTGGAATCCACTAATTTTGTTAATCAATGAAAAGTGAACACTTTCATAGCTAAATTTGCAAAAGATACTGAAAAGTTTACAGACAAGATAAGCACAGAAATCACAGAAATCTTACTGAGGATTTTTGTCTCATCAGGGAAAGCATTCAGAAGTCACCAAAACTGGGGAGAAACAGATCCCCCCAATAGAAACAGCCACATGTCTAAGGGCCAAGCAGCTCCCTTGTACAACAGAATAGGGTCCTGAAGTCACCTAAATGGATGACAGTGGAGGGAAGGAAGTTTGAGCTGAGTAAAATGTAGTCTGTGACACGCCAAGTAGTTTGGACTATAATACTGGGGAGTTTAAAGAATAGATGGATATAATCAGTACTGCATTCTGAATCTATCAACACAAAAGAAATGTAAGAAGTGCTTAGAAAAAAGCAAAGATTAGGACAAGAAACTGGGGAGGAGAGTTAAATATGCCAAATAGATTTTGTCACTTGAAGTGGAGAGGAATACCAAATCCTACATAAATTTTAGAAAATATTTGGTTACAGTTTCTATTTTAGATGTCTCATGAAGCTTCTAAAGAATGCCTAGGACAACACCTTTGCGTTCTCATAAACTGGTGTTTGAGGGAAAAAAGAAAACACCTGATTATTCTTACTATATAAATGGAAGTATGAACAATTGCCTGATAAAATTTCATTAAACAAAGAGAAAAATAGGCATTTTTCAACATATACTTATAAAACACATTTCAGACCCTGTTTTGCTTTTCTTTTTTCAAATTTTATTTTATCTACAGTGAGCGATTTTGTGTGTATGTGTATGTGTATGTATAATATATGTGTGAGTGAGTGTGGGTACAGGCATGCCACAGGGAATGTATGGAGGCCAGAGGACCAATTTTGAGAGTCGGTTGTCTCCTTCCACAGTAAGTTCCAGGGATTGAACTCAGGTCAGAAGGATTGTACAGTAAGTGCTTTTATTTCACTGAGTCTTTCCATAGACTCCAGATCCTGCTTTTAATCCATTATTGAGTAACAAAGAATAGTCACTGTTGAACTCTAAATCATAAATGAGTCTGAGGCAACTGACATTTAGAACACATCCAGGATTTCATTTATGAAGAAGTTCCTCTGGAGATATTTAAAAAACTAAAAGATGCATAGTCCATTTATAGCTTTTGATTTTAACCTAGCGAACGACTGAGGGCATCGCTGTGTACAGGATAAATATGAATAAAATAAAAGTAAGTATGAATAAAACTTCCCTGTTGCTCAAAAAATCATCATCTGACACCTCAGAATCTGGGATCTTGTGTATAGAGTCCTGTTTCGTTTTTTTTTTTTTTTTTAACTCATTTGTCATTATTTACTTAGGTTGCATTGTAAGCACTGTAAGCCCAAATATCCACAAATCTTTAAATGAAGTGAAGGCAGGCCGTGCCAGGAGCAGCTATCTCCGGGAGATGTTCCGAGAGATGCTTTGCAGTCAGGCACTTCTTTCCTGAAGATGCTTGTGTTTACTCTGACAAATTGATTTTCAAGTCATATGAGTGCAAAGTAATTGTTCATTTTTATTTGGTTGTCAACAAAAATAAAATTGTATCTTAGGGATGGAGAAAGTAAGTTTTCCATCACACCTGCAATCTCTGAGAAAACACAGTGTGATCTTCAGGCATCTGCAGATTCCCAGAAGATTAGCTACACCCTGGTCACTGCATCTGTGAATTTTATCTTTAGTGAATTCCTTTCCCCTGACTTGAGGGCTTTATAAACTGTTTCTATTTGTCCCTAATAGAAACTGAAAATACAATATTTTGTAATGATGTTTTACTGGCAGACAGAGAAACCCATCTGCATAGGACTATATAAGGCCTCAAAACTGGGATATCAGAGAGAGAAAAATGAAAAAGATCGTGTCAGTGAGATTATCTGCTGTCTTTGTCCTATGCTAAAAGTCTCTGACGTTCTGAATGCAGCAGGTAGGTAGAAATGTCTGCACTGTGTTTGTACAAGCATGCGGCTTACTGGAAGGTTTTTCCTATGCAGTTTGGGGTTATAACACAGTTATGCCTTCCAGATACTTCTGTGTTACATGAAACATACCCTGACAGAATTATGTAACAAAGTTATATCTACATCTGGCAAGCTAGTGGTCAGGCGAAAGTTGTCAATATCCTCAAATAAACAAACAGGAGTAGCAAAAGTTACACAATCACAGCAAACATTTTTAGAGAGTCTATAGAACAGCAATTAAAATATAATGCTATTCTTAACATCTCCTGTACTCCCAAAAGGATAAAAACTAATTCCAAGGCATTAAGCACTGTTTTCTATAAGGTAAAAGTTATCATGTTTTGCTCAGATTCTTTGGCTTTGTGTGAAGACATGTAATATAGGACACAGCACCCTCTCACCTGAACCCTCAAGGAAGGACAGCATCTAAAGAAACTTTGATAGTTACTTTCAGTGTTCAACTTGACAATCTAAAATCATCTGAGAAGAGAGTCTCAAGGAGAGAGGATCTACACGTGATTGGCCAGTAAAGAGAGTGGCGCATTCACTCATCTCTCTTGACCATGAATACAATGTTACTGGCTGTTTAAGTTCCTGCCCAGAATTGCAAACTATATAAACTGCCTGCTGCAATGCTTTTTATTAGGAGATTTTTTATCATAGCAACAGCAATGAAAGTAGGGGAGAAATTGCTACTTGAAGTGTGGTCACTGCTGTGATGGACATGGCTATGGCTTTTATGCCCTTGTACTATTTTGGGGAGTGTTTGGAACTTTGGAATGGAAAAGTCATTGTGTGATGTGGGAAGAACTCAATAAGCCATCCTTATGGGATCCCAGAAGTTAAAAATGTTGAGCAAATGTGGAAGGTTGAGGTTTGGCTCATGAGGTTACAGAGGGAATTAAGGACTGTGTTGAGAACTGGGATGGGGGTGATATTTCAGCTTAGAATATGTGTGCTGATCAATTTTAGGCTGAAGAAGCAGCTGTGAATGTCAAAGATGTCAGCATTACCAAAGTGAAAGCTCTTGTGCTTCATTGGGACAGTAGGACATTGCTCCTCAGGACCACCATACAGAAGCTGATAGAGCTGTGGCTCAAGGGGGCGGGTGACGTTTTCAGCTGCAACAGAACTTGGCAATATAAATGTTCTTCACCTGATACTAACTTTAAAGGCAGGAAGGATGCAAAATTGAGGGGGTCATGGAGGACAGCTAAGGCCTGGCAGAATTAGAGTTCCTCTGGAGAAGCCCAGACAGGTCATTGCCTGGAAATATGAAGGTGAATTTGCAGTTGCAATGGAGACCCCAGGATATTGGAGAAGCCAGGACAATCAGATACTCTGTAAGAAAATCTTCAGGTATAGAGTGGAATCAGCCTGAGTCCAAGGAAGAAGCTCTGTGTGCTGCAGGTAGTAGAGCTGGAGAGACTCTGAGTAACTCCTTGAAGCCAAGATTGCTGAATGAACCAAAGGTGATGAACAGTAAGCAACAGTGTTTAATATTTGTCCTGCAGGATTCTGATTTTGTTTTGATCTCTTTGTTGTGATGCCCTGATTTTCTCTTTGAATCTTTAGAGCTGGGCTGTATTGTACATTATATTCAAAAAGTAAAACTTGCTTCCAGTGTTCTGCAGCTGGCCACGGTCAGGACCTCTCTCTGCTTGGCAGACTTCCCTTGTGTCATGGCCCTGAAACAGTGACCAACTCCTCTGCCTCAGCCTGAGAAGCCCAGAGCAATGACTACCCTGAAACTAGAAAGCTGGCCAGCTACTCAGTGTGGCTTGCAGAATGGGGAAAAAGAACAGTGAGAAGCAATTGGACACATTGATGAAGTACAAAGTGAAACAGACTTAATGAACAAGCCAGTTGGGAAGTTTTGAAAGTAGCAGAAATATTACAAACTCTGTCAACTACTTTTTTTTCAGAAGAGGTCACAATTGACCATCAAAATTCCAAATTTTGGGGTAACAGCATTTTTCAACTTTGGGAGGAGGATGAAGAGGCTCTGCATTATTTGACCGGAGTTGAAGTGACAGAATTTGAAGATATAAATTCAGGTTACAGCATAGATTTTTATTTTGATGAAAATCCTTACTTTGAAAATAAAGTCCTCTCCAAAGAATTTTATCTGAATGAGAGTGATGATTCATCCTCAAAGTCCACTGAAATCAAATGGAAATCCGGAAAGGATTTGATGAGACGCTCAAGTCAAACACAGAATAAAGCCAGCAGGAAGAGGCAGAGTGAAGAACCAGAGAGCTTCTTCACCGGGTTCACTGACCATTCTGATGCAGACACAGATGGATTAGGAGAGGTCATCAAAGACGACACCTGGCCAAATCCCTTGCAGTACTACTTGGTTCCTGATATGGATGATGAAAAAGGGGAAAATGATGATGATGATGATGATGACGATGATGATGATGGATTGGAATATATTGATGGAGAAGGGGATGAGGATGAAGGTGAAGAAGATGATGATGGAGAGGAAGATGAGGGAGAAGATGACTGAAAGAAAAGAGCACTGATGGATTTCAACCTTCTTTTATAATTTTTTTTCTTTTTCTTTTTAAATTTTCTCCAGTCCCTGGGACTTCCCGCTCGCCCCACCTCTCTTGTGCTCAGTTCCCCGTTTTTGAAGTCTTTTTTCTCAACATGATGGCTCTCAACATATTTGAGGGAAATAATCTTGACATAGTACAAGGGGAAAAGAACTCCACTCTTCTGTTCTAAATTCGTTTTGGTCCCTTCTTGTCTCAAACTGTGGAATCGACACCACCACGGTGCTCTGTGGGAGTAGAGAAAAGCCCCCTCTTCCCTTGGTTCTCCTGGAAGCTGGGGTGCTGGGCCCTGTGTAGTAGCAAATAGAATTCTACCTTTTCCCTTACTTTCTCTGTATATGGTGCTCAGAGATTACACTGTGTGTCTATGCAAATACGGACAGTTAGCATTTACCACCATGTACCTGTCTACTCTCTTGTTTAATAAAAAAAAAAAAATGGGTACAGAAGGCCAGCAAAGGGTGGGCTTGAGATGTTTGGGTGGGTTAAGTGGGCATTTTGACAACAAGGCTAAAATGACACTTTTAAGATAAACTTCTCTCCTCATCGTGCCCTGAGCCCTGCCGCTCAGTGGGAGAATCAGCAGAACCTGCAGGAGTCTATTTGAAATTGACATTCTCTACTGTGATTTAATTTATTTTTAAAGTTTTTGTTTTCACTAGAAAGGGAAGAAGATAATGCTCAGTTTTAAACCTTAAACGAGTACACGTTGCTTTGTTACAATAAAACTAAATATGTACACAAAAGATTTGATGCTTTTCTCTCAGAATAGCTATGACCTTCCAAGTTTGACTTGTATAATAACATCATGTCAAACTTTGTCTCCCTAACTTCATATTTTTTTGATATGCACTTTGCAGGATGATCTCAGGGCTATGTGGTTTGAATAAAAGGGATCTTGAATCATGTCTTAAAGTCTCCATGCCCCGGCCCGTGGGGTCTGCAATGGGGTACCTGGATTGGGGGGTGGGGATGAAAATGAGGCAAGGACAAGAGAAATGGAGACAAGACAGGATTCTAATCAAGTCTCGTTTATTGAAGCACAAGCAAGAATTTTTATAGAGAATAAGAACAAAGGAACACAGACTGCAAACCATTACATCAGTCAGAGCACAAGCGCTCTGACGCACATTAAGGGAGGAATCTCTGATTATAGAAGAATAGAACCATATGCAAGAAAGGAGAACAAGGCCGTGGGCCTAGGTTATCTAGCAAGGCTATCTGGCCCTGGCTTCAAGCCAAGGTTTTGGGCCAAGGCTGTGAGCCCCGCTGCGAGCCAAGGTTTCCAGGCCAAGGCTGCGGGCAGAATGAAAAGCTGCCAGCTCAGGCCTGTCAGCAGTTTTGAGAGGTAGCTGAGACTCAGTTGAACCTCAGGCTCCCAGGCTCCCAACATCTCCACAGCTGGGTAATGGGTATACTTTGTTGCCATGGAGTTCTACCCTTGATTTTAAATCTCAATTTGGCATTTTCTAAACAGACCTTTAGTTACCTGGATATTGTAATCATGGTACCTGCTACCACCACACAGACCTGTTGCTCCAGTTCCGGCTGTATGTGGGACAGTTGGCGCAATGTTCACAGGCAGTGTAAACTATCAGGCGCAAGAAGTCCATGTTGGTGGTTTAGGAGTACTTTGTCTCTTAGCCCCCAGATATGTATCAAAAGTTACCAGATGTGACTTTGTGAGTCTGGGTGGGAAGAAATGACCACTGTCTGTGCAACCATTGTGCAGAGAATATTATTTTGGGAAGCTGCCTAATGCGTATGCTTTTTAATGCTGTAAAATAGAGCTAAAATTAAATGCCACTTTTCCAGAGATGATTAATGGACAGCCTGGGCAAATTCAAAGCCTTTTGATGTAAAAACTTTATAAATAGAACTACTCCATCAAAAGGCAGAGTGTAACAAAAATCTGTTTAGATGGATAGTATGTGATTTCTGCACAAGTCTCTGTTTAGTAAATACATCACTGCATACCAGTCAGGAATCCTGCTCCAATAAAGGAATGTAAAGATTTTAAAAAATAAAATAAATCTTGGTGGACAAGGACTGGAAGTTTGTCATTTAAAGTGATGTGTGCATGTCTCAAGTTGACAAGTTGTGGAGTGTAATGCTTAGTATTGTCAATTTGACACAATCTAGAATCATCTGGGCAGAGAATCTCAATGAGGGATTTTCTACATGGGATTGGCCTATGGGTGTATCCATGGTAGTCTGTTTAGTTATTGGTGGTATTTGTTCTTTTGTTTTTTTGTTTTTTTGTTTTGTTTTGTTTTGTTTTTTGAGAGAGTCTTTTTGTAGCCCCAGCTGGCCTGGATCTGGAAAAGCAGACCAGGCTGGATTCCAGTTCAAAGAGAAATCTTCCTGCCTCTGCCTCCCAATGCTGGGATTAAGGGCATGTGCCATTTTACCAGAGGGCAGATTGTCTTAATGTTAATTGATGTGGGAAAAATCAAGCTCAGAATGGATAGCACCATTCTTTGGCCACGGGTCTTGCAGTGTATGAGTGGAGAAATCAAACTAAGCTGAACATAAGGAAGCAAGTAAGCATGGTGCATTCATTTCCTTTCTTTTCTTTCTTTCTTTCTCTTTCTTTCTCTCTCTCTCTTTCTTTCTCTCTCTTTCTTTCTCTCTCCCTTTCTTTCTTTCTTTCTTTCTTTCTTTCTTTCTCTCTCTCTTTCTTTCTCTCTCTCTCTTTCTTTCTCTCTCTCTTTCTTTCTTTCTTTCTCTCTTTCTTTCTCTCTCCCTTTCTCTTTCTTTCTTTCTCTCTCTTTCTCTCTTTCTCTCTTTCTTTCTTTCTTTCTCTCTTTCTTTCTTTCTTTCTTTCTTTCTTTCTTGTCTTTTCGGGACAGGGTCTACCTGTAGTCATAGCTACCAGGGAATTCTCTATGTATATTAACTGGACTCTTTTTCACAGAGTTCCTCCAGCCTTTGCCTCTCGAGTGCTGGGGTTAAAGACATGTACCGCCTCCTGAGATTTCTTACATCGCTTTTGTCAGGATATTTTATCACAGCAGCACAAATAAAACTAGGACAAGATCTGAAGACACGATGAAGATCCTGAATAAACCTCTAAGTGTTGAAGCATGCAGACAGGCGCTCTAATACTGCATAACTGTTAAAGTCCTTTTCTCATCGTTTCCATAATTCCATCTCCAAAAATGTTTACATTCATTTCAGTCAAAGATTTTAAAAAAGACTTATATAGAGATAAGCATTTAGTCATTTTTGGTTACATAACTCAGGTCTTAAAAGTATAGGATACAGAGATATGCATGCAGGCACATATACACGAAACAGTGGTATTTACATACTTGGATTTCCACTTATTCTACTCCTTACAAGCAGAACAATACAAGGGGGAAAAATTCCACAGGGCCAAATACTTTTAATGCTTTGAAAGTCTTTTTGAGAGGATTGCTATTGTTTTACACAAGGCATTAAAATATAGAAAGAGTACTTTTAGACATTTGACCTAGCACTTAACATGATTACTGTGTGTGGAATCATTTATATTTTAAATCCTATGAATATATGCACAGAGAAACATACATAAATAAGGGATGTACATTACTGGACAGATTACTCTTAAACTGTGTTTTATTTTGAAAGTATGTATCATATTCCATTTAGCAACTAAAATCGTTTGACAAGTATTCCTTTTAAAAGGTTAGTCATAATGGTAATATCTTGCATATTATCTTGCATATCTTGGTAATAGGACCAATTATTTACATACTTTTATTATTCAAGCTTTCAAATTTACATAAAAACTAATGAAAGGGGTATACTGTTAATATTTCAGTCAAGAAAACATTTTACAACTGTGTTTTATCTAAAAATTTTCCTATTGAATTCTTTCCTGCTCTCTTATTTACTCTGTAGTACATTGTTAGCTTGTACACTTCCATCATATTCTAATGAGTTCCATAAAAACCTTACATATGTTAATAGAACTTGGATTCCTTTATGTTTCATGTATTGATGCTGTTACTCAGATTGGTGGACTAGGTCCAGAATCCAGGAAAGGCAAGATACAGTCAATTCTACTACTGTCTTCATACACTAAGATATATGAAAATCCATGAAACCCTATAAATGGTATGTACTTGACTTCTTTAGAAATAATAATAGTCTGTCATACCGTTGTGCCCACAGTGATATATTAATTTATATTCACATACACACATGGTTATACAACATTTGATTATATATTGGTGTCATTTTAAACTTTGAGATCTAAAAATAATTGTATATATAATGACAATTACATTAGACATGTGTCATAGCTGACCTATCATAGAAAAAAATCAAGAACATCTACTTTATCCATTTGTAGAAGATAATTAAGTGAAGAAAATTTTATACACGTACATACACAAGAAAAATTTTAGACATCTTACAATTTTAATAAATTTACTCAGTGAGCATCAAATATTTACAGTATAATAATATTGCCTTTAATATCATCAAAACTATGTATTTGGGAAAAATATAAAATATTTCAGATTTCCAATATTCAATGTCATTATTATTCATATTTCATTATTTATGAAAGTGCCACTTACATCTTGATTTATGGAGAATTAATACCTGAATTAAAACATACTTTATCCCATTGTCAGATGATATGATTTTCTTCTGAATTTATTGAACCAGTAATCAATACATTTATCACTCAATAGATGATTTTTTTACTTGTAATTTTAAATTTCTGATGCTATTAGTAGGGAGGTTGTCCACAGTCACAGTACATTTTAATTTTAGAATGAAAGTCCTCAGCCTCTCTGGACTTCCCAGGAGAATCGTTGATTGGAAGCCAGTTCACAATTCTTTAGAATACTCTGTGAACACAAAATATGACCTATGACTTTCCTCAATAGGAAGCTAACTACAGCCTCAATCTTACCTGTAACTCAGCCTTCTGTAATGGACATGCATGAAACGCCTTTGGAACAGATGCATATAATAGAGAAGGCAAAGAAAGGCCTATGGTCACTATGAACCCCAGCTTGTTCTAACTCATGAACAGAGAAAAGAAATTCAGCAAAGACCCTACATAGTCATACTCAAACAGATTAGCTTTTCTCTTTCAGAAATAAAGGGGCAGAAAGATTTTTAAAAATAAAGGTAAAACTACATGCTGAACACAAGTGCATGTTTCACATATCTTGACTGATAAAAAATTGAGAAATTTATTATGATACTATTGGTTGACTTTTTTGTCGTTGTTGTTACAGCTTTTTCCTGTAGCCCTTGATAGCCTGGAACTTGCTATGTAGACAAGGCTGGTCTCAATCTCAACGAGATTCACCTGCCTCTGCCTCTTAAGTTCTGGGACTAAAGGCATGTGGTGCCACTTCTGGACCTTGTATTCTTTCTAAAGAAATAATGTATGTATATATTATATTTTGGTTCTTATATACATGGGAGAGTTGTTAAACCATTGCCTTGAACTTTCACTCTATGTTGAGTAAATTCAAATGTCTTGTTCTATGTTTTAATATAGAATCAAAGAACACCTGAACTCATTTTCCCATTGATCATTTTACCCACTGGCCTACCATTTCCCTTGCACTTTCTTCCTATTTTCCATAGTCTGGTAACCAACTTCTATGATACTAACTTTAAAACACCACCTATGAATGAGCATGCAGTGTCTGTGTGAGACTCAAGTCCCTATGCAAGTTCTTCCCATGTCTTTTTCTCCTTCTCCCTTGGCTGCTTCTAAACTTGTCTTTTCACATTTTGTTTTACACAATATGTCAATGATGGGCAAGGTTTGATTTCCTTCTTGTTACTTGACTTGATCTTACTGAGATTCCATTGCTTGTTGCTATTATCAAACTTTAAACATAAGGAAGTATTTCATATTGAGTGTTTTTCTTACCCCATTTTTTTTCTCTGTTATTTCTTTTGCGAGTATACCTATGTAATCTTTAACATGATCACACATGTCACTGATGTTTGACATTTTAAGTTTATTGTTATAAGAACAATCAGCATGAGAGACAAAACTCTTTAATTTTTAATAGGTAATTATGTTATGATGGACTATAGGTAAAGTGTATATCAGATATTTAGAATTTACCTACCCTAATTAAAACTTTATACCTGATGACATGTAGTATCATATTCACTTTGCATAGTCCCTGAAAACCACCACTCCACTCTTTAAATTCTATGAATACACTGTTTCAGATATTTGGAAATAAGTGGAAGACAAAATTTGTCTTTATGTGACTAGCTAATTTAACGTAATAGTAACCTGAAGACTCATTCATGCTGCCACAGGCTTTGACACGTTCCTTCTGCTTTAAGGCTGAATGATATTCTATTATGTATATATCATACATTATTGTCTGTTTATCTGTCATAAGACATTTTTTTCTTACCGTGGATATTGTGAACAGAGTAGCAGTACTTCTTTTTAATTATTATTTTTATTTTATGTATATGATTGTATTGCCTGCATGTATGTAGGTGCACCCTTGTCTTGCAGTGTCTGTGGAGGTCAGAAGAGGGCTTTGGATCCCCTGGAACTGGAGTTATGGACAATTGTTAGCCTCCATACGGGTGTTGGGACTTGGACCGGGTCCTCTGCAATAGCAGTCAGTGCTCCTAACTGCTCTGCTATTTCTCTAGGCCAGAATAGTAACAATAACTCTTAAAGACACTTGCTCATTTGTTTGAAGTAAGTCCTGAGAAGCAGGAGTACAGTGTCAAATCATGGCTCTATTTTTAAATTTTTGGTATAGCTTCAGAGTGATACTAGCACCAGTCACACCATTTTGCCTTCCTAACAGCAGTGTGCAAGATATCAGTTTCCTTACATCCATGCCAGTGGTTGACTTTTATGATAATAGCCTCCCTATGAGTGATAGCTCATTGTGGTTTGGATTTGCATTTCCTTGATGATTGGTGATGGTGATCATTTTTGCATACATCTATCAGCCATTTGTATATATTTGTGAAGATATATCTGTTTAAATTTATTTCCATTTTAAAATTAGTTTATTGGTTATTTGTGGCATTTGTGGTTGTTTATTGGCATTTTAGTGCCATTTGATATTTTAAGTTCATTTACTTGATTTTACTTTGAATAATTTCTATAAAACTATCTATGAATCACTAGTGTATATATACTTAAAGTCATTAAATAAACATTTCATTTCAAATATTATTTTTCATTCTAAAGGTACAGCAAAATAAGTTGTTCTTCTTTTCCTGGAAATAGAGGTAGATGTGGGACTAATCAAACCCGTATATTGTATTTGCATGAGTAGAACACAGGACTACATGTTGCATGAGAAAGAGGTAGCATTACCACACTGGGTGATAAACTCCCATAGACTGTGAAGATTACTTCTTGAAAATGCTCTAGGATTATGAATTCTTGTATATCATTAAGATATATTATTGAGTATTTTATTCTATACTTATAACAATTTTTCCACTGCATTCATCTTTTTCAATGTATTCATTTTTATTAACACCACAGTGATGTGAGGCAACTATGTAGTTATAATCATGAAACAAATTTTATCATTAAATACCTGTATATTTATTTGATGGGGCTGGAGAGATGGCTCAGCAGTTAAGAGCACTGAATGCTCTTGCAGAGGACCCAGATTCGATTCCCAGCACCCACATCGTAGCTACGAGCCATTCTTAACTCCAGTTCCAGTGGAATTCAAAGTCTTCTTCTGACCTCCACGGCGTTGCACGACATGGGTGCGCTCACATACATGCAGGCAATACACTCATACACATAAAATTAAAATAATAAAATTTAAAAACGCTTGCATATTTATTTGAATAGTGATTGTTTTAATGAAATAGTTATTAAATAATTACATAACAGAAGACTATAAAGCTGGGTCAAGTAACAGTAAACTGTGGTGAGTGTGGGGTCCATGAGAAATAATTAGCAACTGTATTAGAAACATAGTAATAGAGCAAATGTATGAAATTGTTAGAGCAAGAATATAGGATCAAAGAATTAATAATTATTTTTAAAATGTTTAAGTCTTTTGACTAGCTTTTAAAAGTGTTTATCACTATACTATGGTAATGGCTTTAACAATATGTATATACTCTGGATAAATGACTTTTACCTAACCTTGAAGCATAATGTAAACAAGTTCACTGAGTCTTATGCTCTTCTTGTGACCTGAGCATAAGACCTTAATCTTAATCATTCAAGACCTTGCCTTATTCTCCACTCAAAATAGTGTATAAATATGTGTATGCATGTTTTACATATGAAAGTACTACAAACCATTTTTTATTGGAATTGATGAGATCATTAACCCATTTGTGTTGCAAGCCGTAGACAGGATTCAATTAATAATGTGTGCAGTGTTATGTGTGCTATTCTAAATTAGTAGGGCTCAGAAAGGGCAAAACTCTTCTCTGATAAAATATTTTTTCTTTTACTTTCCCCGGTTCATGTCTGAGAGACTGTTTCAGTAAGACAAGAAGGGGACCCAGTCCTTAAGCACAGCTCCAAGAGGATTCTAAAGGAACAAGTTCCCAACAGGTCTGATCTGCTCTTGGCTAAAATGCTAAGTGTAAGGCTGTTTTGTTAACACAAGGAAGAGTGAGTCAAACAATATATCGCTACTAAATAAATTACTTTGTAAGTTCCAGTAGGTACATATTAGGAAAAAATATGTTTTTTAGCTTTATCACTTACCCCAAAGACTAAGTATATTATTTGGTGATGCAGATAAGTCACTTGGAAAGAAAATTTGATTGTCATATAATTTTAAATAAGAACTCAATTTTATCAAGAATCTAAAATAATCTTGTAGTATATTTAACATATATCTTAAAACTTAATTTTACACTGAATATTGAAACTACATAGCTCTTGAAATTGAAGTCAAGTACACATCTAGAACACTCTTCATCAAATTCTCAACTTTGTTGCTATTAAAATAAAGGACTGGAAAACACATGAACTGTTTGGTATAATAACTGAGTAAAAGGGAAATATTTCCCTGTTTCCACTAAAATTTCTTATAAACCACAGAATATATTTAACCAATAACCACATGATGTTACTAAAAAAGTAGGGGGCAAGAATATGGATTTGAGAAAGTAAGAGAAGCCAGAACAATGTTGGAAAGGAGAGAGGGAAGGAGAGAGGAAAAAGTGGAAGGAAGGGAGAGAGGGAGGGAGGGGAAAGAAAAGATAAGTGAAAGGAAGTAATGAAAGACAGATACAAAGAGAAAGAATGGAAAGAGGAAGTTTAGGGTTGGTTAGTAAAAGTAAATGAGAAAGAAATGGAGGGAGATAGACTACACATTATGAAAGTTATACTTTAATAATAAAAAAGATGGCAACAGATATTTTATTACTGTTACATGTTGAGCTATAATTTTGAACCAATAATAGAATAAAAGTTTAGAACTTTAAAGTACTTTCTGAACAAATTTTGTAGGTAATAACTTTATGGCAGAAATAAGTTAATTTAAAGAAACAATGTCTTTAAAGGTTTTTGAGCATCATAGATTTTTAAAACACTCAAATGATTCAATTAGAATAGTCTTTTTAATGCTCATGCAAGTTATTGATCATTAACCTCATAGATGATGAGCTCAGGATCAATTTGATTCTAATACAGTCTTTCTTATTTCTAACTATTCCCTCCACTTCAGTGGTCATTCTTAAAGCAAAAGATACCAGTGTCTCCCTGGAATCACTTGATCAACTTTTATTATTAATTTTTTATTCTTACTTTTTGTGTGTATGAGTGTATTGTCTACAGTGTGTAAGTGCACCCATGTCGTACAATACCTGCGAAGGTCAGAAAGATAGCATTGGATCTCCTGGAACTGGAGTTACTGACTGTCGTTAGCCACCATGTGGGTACCAGGTTTGAAATATGGGTCCCTTTCAGGAAGACTCAGTGCTCTTAACCACTTACTCATCTCTCAGCCCCTTTCATCAGCTTTTAAGGACATTCTTTATTTACCACATGCCTAAATCAGAAAGCATGCCAACCTTTTCTAGAGTAATTATAAACTACAAAGAAAAATGTTATTTCATAACATTTTTGGAACATGTCAATCCCACTCCTGTCATGGTATCCTGATGATACTTTATAAACACAAATTTACAAATAAAATACTACTTTTACCATGGTGATCAGGAAAATGCATTTCTACTTCACTAAAGTTTCCAAAAATATAAAGTGCTACTCATCATATTTAAGCATACACATAATGTTATTCTCCATTACATGTGATTGGCACAGTCATGCACTATAATAAAATCTGTCAGTGTGGAAATTTTGCTTTGACAGTTTTCCCTAAATATTTTCCCCCTCTGGAAAATGATTAAAATTTTATTCTCTTTTATTTTATTTTGTTTTATGTCTCTGTAGGGGTTTAATAACTGAGTACTCCCTGTGAATGCTTGGTAGGAAAAATAAATTGACAGCACAAAGTAATTAAATATCGCGGAATTTTTGTAAAAAAAATCACTCCTTCTCTTAGCTGATGACTGTGCTAATGTGACAGGAATGTCACTTTGGGACTGGCATTTCATGTCCACCAAATCAGCTTCTCACTTAGCTATGGTTTACTTGCTTTAAGGGTTTAATGTGAAGAGGAAATTCTGTACTCCTGGAAATGGCACACAAGCAAGTGTTGTAATACTTGGCAATAAAAATTAAAAGCTGACTTTTGTCAACAGGGCTACATTTAGAAATTCCAAACCCAATGTTAAAAACAGAAAGAGGTGTTTTAGAAGAAACAGCAGAGAGAAAAACAATTATGCTGGCAAACCAAGTTTAAAGGAGTAGCTTAGTTTAAGTCTAATCAGTGCCACTCAAATCATTTTCTTGAAAGCAAATGTGTTTGTTCTTTAAAATTGTTACCTTTAGAGAATATTGTGGAAAAGATTAATATTTCAGTGATAGTGCAACTAATTTTAAAATTCAGATAAAGTACTCTAGAAATATCAATTCTGTTAAAAATTATCAATTAGGGGCTGGAGAAATGGTTCAGTGGTTAAGAGCACTGGCTGTTCTCATAGAAGACCTGGGTTTGAATCCCAGCACCTACATGGGAGCTAACAACTGTCCGTAACTCCAGTCCCAGGGGATCCAATGCCTTCTGTTCTCCATGGAGATTGCATGACATGGGTACACTTACATACATGCAGGCAATACACACATACACATAAAATAAGAATAATAAAATATTTTTAAAATAATCGATTAAAAGGGTTTTTAAGTGTCTCATAACACCCTAGAGCATAATTTTGTTTTCTTTCATTTCTGTTGAACCATTTTCCCCCAAGGTGTGGTTTGTTGGCTGTGCAATTATAGAGATCAGTAGTAGCTAATAAATTCCACGATCTGATCCCAACATCAGCAAGTAAGACTAGTATCTTTCTCCTTTGGTAGAAATTCATTTTTTTAAGATTGAAGTGCCTAGGTTTACATGGTGTGTGTGTATGTGTGTGCTGGATAGCTTTAGTGTCAACTTGACACACTTGGGTTGAGGGAGCCTCAACTGGGGAATTGCCTTCATTAGATTGGCCTGTGGCCATGCCCATGGGGCACCTTCTTGATTGTTGAGTGATGTGGGAGGAACCAAGATTGGCCTGTGGCCATGTCCATGGGGCACCTTCTTGATTGTTGAGTGATATGGGAGGGCCCAGCCCACTGTGGGTGGTGCCACCCCGGGCAGGTGGGCCTGTGTTGCATAAGAAAGCAGGCTGAGCAGGGGCCAGGGGAGCAAGTCAGTAAGCAGTGTTCCTCCATGGCCTGTGCTCCAGCTTTGCTTCCAGGTACCTGCTCTGAGTTCCTACCTTGGGCTGCCTAATGAAATGTGACCCAGAAGGTGTAAGCTGAATAAACCCTTTCCTCCCCAATTTGGTAGTGGTCATAGTGTTTTGTCACAGCAATGAAGAAACAAACTAGGGCTGTGTGTGTGTGTGTGTGTGTGTGTGTGTGTGTGTATTTGTTTTTTTTTTTTGTGCTTCTTTTTTGAGACATGGTCTCCCTGCAGCCCTAACTAGCCTGGAACTTGCAATGTAAAGCAGGCTGGCCACTCTGCCTCCCAAGTGCTGGGATTAAAGGCGTGAACACCCATGCATGGCGAGCTTGTTATATTTTAATGTGCCAGTAGGAAGTAGATAAGATCTACCTGCCACCATGTGCAAGACTGGAATCAAATTACCTGGTAAAATGAAAAAAAAATATATCCATCCATATATATGTGTGTGTATGTAGGTTTGTATATATTTACATATATTATTGAGGTTTTTAAAATTCATACAACAGTTCCCAATCAAATCCAGACTCCCTCCATCCATGCTTCTGCCATCCTCCCATAGAACCCCATGCACTCCACCATACATACTGAGTTCTATTCATTCAGTTGTTTGTACCCAAATGTCCTTCAGTGTAACTGCATCCACTGGAATCTAGTCATCCCCTCCACTGGTCATATATAAGTCATACTCTCCCTCATCCAGCAGCAATCAGTCTCAAATAGTTCTCAGCCTAGTGCCAGCCCACCACCTACTTCTCACCTCCCCTTTGGGCCCTTGTTTAACTGAACTGACAGTGGTCCAGTGCTTGACACCACCACTGCCACAGGTTCACATGAGCAAGCCTCCAGTGTCCTGGAAGCCTCCACCTCCCTGTGTTCATGAACCAGTCCTGGCTCTTACAATCTTTCCACCTCCTCTTCTATAATGCTCTCTGAGCTATGGGTGGATGCATTTTCATATAGGAGTCTCATCCTACACTCTACAGTCTGTTATTCTCCAAAGCTTGGCCAGTTGTGAACTTCTGTGTGCATCACACTCTCCTGTAAAGGAACAGTCACTGATGAGAATTGAGGGCTACATTAGCCCTCTCGCTATGCCTTATTCTGCTATGTTCCATGAGAGTCAGTTTCAGAGATTCAGCTGAGGATGTGTCACCTAGTACTGGGCATCTTCCAGATATATGTTCTGTTTGCCTGACCAAATGTGAAACTTTGCAGTAGCCTCCAGAGGTTGCAAAAAGAACCTTGTTTGCTTATTGTTGAGCAGCATCCTTTCTGTAAATAAAAGAATGGATATTTAGCTTATAATAAGAAGTTTCATTTGTCTTGCGATATGAAGGAGATAGGGTTTTCTCCAGAATCTATGTCCTCTACTGCCATGTGTATTTGGGTGAGTTTACAGTGCTACCCATAACTTCCCTCCTATTGAGAGGGTTTTAAGTCCAATTAGACAGCTGTTGATTGCCCCCAAGATAACAGTGCCACTACTGCACCAATGGAGGTATTTTGCCATGCCAGATGTTATGGTTGTTAGGCTTTAGGGCTGGGTTGGACCATTGATTGTTTTTCTCCCTTGGAAGTTTGCATATCATCATCAAGCTGAACTTCTGTTGGAAGGCTTCCAGATCAGTTCCCGCTCCATTGTTCCAAGTCCTGTACCCCAAGTACGTCATTTCTTCAAAGTAGGGTTTTATCTACTACTTCTTAGAGATAGCCAAGATGTTTGGCAATATCCTGTGTTATTTTGGGACTCTCCTGGGCCACCTCCACCTAGCACTTTAAAGGAGGTCTCTTCTGTCTGGTACTATGTTCCCTGCCAAGAAGCTCCCAGGTATACATATGCATTAATGTTCAGACATCCTATGTCCATTTCCCATAGGGTTTCAAGGCCATCACTTTTCCCTCTTGATTTCTTAGCCCCCGAGATTCACTCATCTCCACTCTTTTGCCTCCCATTCAGCTTCCCTCCTCCCTCCCTCCCTAGACACATTGCCTCCATCATCCCTACCTTTCCCCAATACCTTCTGACACCTACCATCCTTCTTCTCCTGACTTCCCTCCATCCCTGACACCATGGCACTTTGCATGTCTCTCCCTCTTCTCCTACCTGTCAATTACTCCGACTTTTTCCAGCTCCTTCTGGTAACATCTGTTCCCGACTGTCCCCCTTTCAGGTTATTTCTTTGCCTTTACCTTCACGTATCCTTTCATTTTTCCTGGCTCTTGGTGTCACATCAGAATTTATATTCTCACATATAAGGGATTGGTGCTGCAGCCCGCAAATGAGGGAGAACATGTGTCACTTGCTTTTCTGCATTTGTGTTTCTTCACTTAGTATAACACTCTCTAGCTCCATCCATTTACCTGCAAATTCCATAATTTCATCTTTTCTTACTGTTGGGTAGAACTTCACTGTGTAGATGGACCACATTTTCATTAGTCATTTGTCAGTTGAGGGGCATTTGGTTGTTTTCATTTCTTAGCTATGGTGAAGTGAGCAGCAACAATCATGGCTGTACAGGTGTCTCTAGAGTATGAAGAGTCCTTACGGTATATGCTGAGTCATACCACTGAATCATACGGTAGGTTCATGTTTAGTTTTATGAGAGCTCTCCATACTGCTTTCCATAGTGGTTGCACGAGTTTGCATTCCCACCAGCAGTGACTGAGAATTCCTCTTTCTCCACATCTACTCCAGCATTTGGAGTCATTTGTTCTCTTGATATTTTCCAGTCTGACTGGGGTAAGATGGAATCTTTTTCTAATAAAAAATTATTGAGAATTTCATACATGCAAATAAGGTTTTTTGAGCAAATCCATGCCCACCCCCTTTCTTCCAACTCCCCCATATCTCCACATCAATTTTTCTGATAACTTCATGCACTCTTTCTTCTTCTTTGATTTATTTTTTTATAGGGCTTTTGGTTACTCTAAAATTCCCCCCTCTGAAGAGGTAACCCTAAAATCTTTTAAGGATTAGATACAAGCTCCCAAATATTTTCAACATTTTTGGCCATTGGAACAAAGTATGTTGCTATGAGGCCCAAAGACATTTTGACTTTTAGTCAAGAAACTGCCTACTTTTCTTTGGGGTCTTTTTACCCTAACTGCCTAGCCAATTCCTACATCCTATTCTTATCACACCATCCTCTGAAGGGGTTACCCAAATTGCCAATAGGGAATCAAGACGCAGACCTCTCTGGCTTCTTCTATGCTGAACAGGGATGCAGGGTGAGGCAATTGGAGTAAACCTTCAGTGGGTCTATCTAAAAGACTCCCAAATTGTATAACTCTTATCTCTAAGGAGAAAAGAGAGTCTTTGAATCATGAATAGGAGATGAGAAGGAGAAGCAAAGGCAAGAGCAATTAGCATTACAAGTTCTAGACAGGGAACTAGAAAAAAGTCAGAACAAGGCAATTTTCAAATGTTCATATGAGAGTCCATTGGAATTTTTTGACAAGGGCTTCCAAAACCATCCCCCTATTGGGTTTCTTCTCACTTTTCTTTTGTCTTCCAAGGCTGGACTCTAGAGTGATGGAATCAGGATTTGCTTTCAGGTATTTTGATAGCTGTTGGAGTGGTTATAATTATTGTCAGTTCCCTCTCAAAGGCTTCTAGATAGGGGAAGAAAACTATGGGAATAAAAGGGAAGAAGGAGCTAACTTAAGAAAGGTGGGAGCACAGAAGACAGGAGTTATAAAGGGAGAAATGGGGAAAATGGGGATACTTTATGGAGAGGGCACGGAGGGAAGTTTAGACAGGGAGAGAAAAAGGAGAGATAAATATGCTTAACTAGTAGAAACAAAAACAAAAACAAAAAAACAGAGGCAGTCATATTAGTCCAAAACATACTGAAAAATTATACATGCAGTATTCTACATGAGCCCATGTGTACAGTTGAATGTTACATAACAAATAAAAGTGTCAGACAGGAGAAAATTCCTTAGAGTTGTTGGCCAGAGTAGTCTGAGAGACTCCCAAAATTACACAGGCTATTGCCACAGTCCTTGATTGCCTTCCAGAACTTGAAGGTAAGACTGCATTGCTGAATACAGGATATACTTCAGACACAGGATTTGGAACAATGGAGCTGGAACTGAAGCCTTGGTGTCATAGCTTTGGAGAGCACTATGCAAGCTGGTAAGGGAGCACATCAATCAATGATCCAATTCCAGCTTCAAGGTGTAAAATCCACATCAATGACAGGTATAGAATACAACATTGATGCAGTAGTGACACATGTACTTGGAGTAATCAAAAGGTACCTAACTGGACTTAAAGCCCACTCAATGGGAGGAAACTCATGTGTGGTACTCTGAATCTAGCCAAATACACATAGCTGGAGAGGTCACAGATCTTAGAGAAAACTCCAAGGCTGTCACATTCCAGGAAAAATATAAGCTTTTGCTATGTGTAAAATATGGATCCATAAATTTACAAACAAGTATCCTAGTCACCACCCATCAAAGAACCTTCTTTTTCTTTTTTAAATATTTTATTTATTATTTTTATTTTATGTGAATGTGTGTATTGCCTGCATGTAAGTAAGTACACCTGTGCCATGCAATGCCCACAGAGGTCAGAAGAGGCCATCAGGTCCCCTGGGACTGGAGTTACAGGCAGTTGTTAGCTGTCATGTGGGTGCTGGGATTCGAACCCAGGTCTTCTGCAAGAACAATCAGTGTTCTTAACCACTGAGCCATCTCTCCAGCCCCTAGAACCTTATTTTTCAACAGATAAAGATTGTTATGGAGTTTCACAACTCGTCACACACAGAAATTTTCTGTGAATTGCCCAAAGTCTAAGTGGCACATCTGCAATATGATATATGCACCTAAGACTCACCTAACATAGAACAAGGGATGAAGAGATATTAATGCATCTTTCAACTCTCATTAATGAAGCTACCTCATGCAACAGAGGGCCAGGAACACAAAAGGTCACAAATGGCCAAAATACAGAGAATAAGAGTCTGCAGAATGTGAGTCCTTGGACAGGACTCCTGTATTAAAATCCACTGACCCAGGGCTCAGGGACCATTGCAGAAAAGGGGATGGAAAGATCGTAAGAGCCAGGGACTAGGTGTTGGAAGCTTTACTATAAGCACAGCCATTGCTGCGTTAGATTGTGGCAACCTGCCTTGACTTTAGCATTGAAGAAAGAATGCTGCCACTTTAAGAGCTTCCCTGCTCGCTGTTTCTGTGGTTTGAGTTGACAGGCTATGCTTCCCTGATTAATTGGCAGTCTTGGAAACATAACCAAAGAGTTTTGTTTCAGTTTATGGGCACTGAAATCTCTCAGCAGTGATAGTTTGTTTTTATGTAAAATAATTAGTCACTAAGAGTAATCGTAGCTGAATCTTGGATACTATAAACTTCATGTGAGTTTCAGCTGGTGAGGTAATGTAGTAACGCACTGTGTCCTTGGTTATTCCCTGGTTACTTTCTGTTAGTGATGTATCCTTAGTTATTCCTTCGTTACTTCTTGGTTACTCTTGATCTGATTTCTATATAAGCTCTGTTTGATTCACAATAAACATGCACTGGCATCTAAACCTCTGCATCTCCGGTGTCTTAATTTATATTCGTCGGGGTCCCCAAACCCATCAGGCTTGAACTGTGGTCACTGTACCATGACAGCTGGCACCCAAAAAGGGACCTGAACCCTGCCTCTGCAGTTGGCAGTTGATTCCTTCTGGGTGAGGAAGATCTGATCTTCTTAAAGGGAGGAACTCTAGATAAGGTGACTAGACCTCAGTGGATGAACTTTCACTGAGGGACATTTAGGTACACTAACTTGAAGTGATAGGCCTTAGCACAAGTGACAGAATGTATGAATTACAGTGGGGGGGGTCTATGGGAGGGGCAAATGGGAGGGAGGTATAAAGATGATTAAGATGTTCTGTATAAATACACAAAAGTTCAACAAAAATTTAAAAATATAAACACATTAGTGAACTCACTATGAACAGGGGATATATTTCTGACATTGAGAAGTGCGTGAAGGAGTCTCAGAAACAGTTTTTTTTTTTCATGATGTGAATTCCTACAGAATTTTAATTTAGAAATGCTAAAAAGGTAAACTCCATATCAAAGGGAACATTTTAAAATCACGTATGTGCTTTATAAGAAGTATATATCAACATATAGTTTACTATGGCTCAAGTTTCAAAAGTCTACTTGTGTGAGTACAGGCACACAGTACAGGAATATATTAGATTTGGCCCATAAAATCCTGGTATCCTGTTTATTCAGGTATAAATTTTTCATTAAGTTGATAAATATTGACTAACTACCTACTGTTTCCAACAACATTACCATACTGAATATTATAGGGATAATTGAACACCTACTACTATACACAATCAATCCTGTATGTTAATAAAAATACTTGAAAAACAAAATGTGAAATGAAATAGATGAATAAAATCATGAAAAAAGGCAAAACTGAACAATGAAATATATCGGAAGGCTGAATTTTGTCTGAAACTTAAACAAGCAAGTATTTGCATCTTACTTGGCACATGGCTGCTAGAAATTGATGAGAAATGTGATAGTGGTTAGGAACTCAGGCACTCAGGATGGATACAATTTTGAAAAATGTATGTGACCAGGAGAGGCACCATGTGCAAAACCAGGTTACAAAGATCAAAATGATATAAACAAGTAAAAGTTACATTGAAATATGCAATCTTTATCAACGAAATGCCCTTTAAAATAATATATATATTGGTCTGGGATGGAGAGATAGCTCAGAAGTTAAGGGCACTGGCAATTCTTGTAGAGTACCTGGGTTTTATTCCCAGCACCCACATGGCCATTAGCAATCATCTGTAACTCCATTTCCAATGGATCCAACACCAATTTCTGACCTCTACAGGCACTCCATGACACAGGTACACTTACATACCTGCAAGTGGTACACTCATCCATACACACAAAATAAAAATAATAAAAATATTTTTTAAATTAAAATATATATTTTCATTTTAATGTAACATTTTACTGTATTATACAATTCCTTTTAACCTATTTTATTCTGAAATTCAGATGAATATATATAGATATAACTCTAAATAACTCTATCTCAATCATCATCTATCTATCATCTATCTATCATCTATCATCTATGTATCATCAATCATCTATCTATCATCTATCTATCTATCATCTATCTATCTATCATCTATCTATCATCAATCATCTATCTATCTATCATCTATCTATCTACTATCTATCATCTATCTACTATCTATCTATCATCTATCTATCATCTGTCTACTATCTACCTATTATCTACCATCTATTATCTATCTACCTATCATCTATCTATCTACTATCTACCATCTACCATCCATCTATCTATCATCTATCTATCTATCATCTATCATCATCATCTATCATCTATCTATCTATCTATCTATGTACCCATCATCCATCTATCTATCATCTATCTATCAGGCATCAATCTCTCATCTATCAACCATCTTTTTATATATCATCTGTGTATCCATCTATCAATCACCAATATATCGTCCACGAATGTGTCTGTCATCTCTCTATTATCATCTATCTATCTATCATCTATCCATCTATCTATCATCTTTCAACTGCCCTTTGACTATCTTTTCTTCCTTAACAATGTTATTATTCATTTTACTTGCTTCTGTCATATCTGTCTGTTCCTGGCTGGTTATATTCTCTGCTGTGATCTTTACAACTCAGTCTTCATTTCTCTAATGATTATGTCTGTTTATTGCAATTATTTCCAAGGTTCTCTGTTTATTTGTTTAACATACAAACAAATATTTGAACTTATGATATCAAAATTTTTGTTCATGTACTTTCCTAGGAGTGATTCTTTCCAAAATTTACTCAAGATTCGATGCCTCTAATTTATGGCCACAGTTTTCTGTTCATTACTGCTAATCTGTAAAAGAAATACCATATGTCTATTTTTCTCTGGTACTCTACAATACATTTTTCAAGAATATTATGTGTTTACATCTTGTTGCTTTTATTTGAATGGATACATTTTACTGCAAAACAAAAACTGAAAAGTTAAAATTCATTGCAAGAAATCATCTGTAGGAAATTATGAATCACTGTGGCAATGGTCCATACACACTCCCTATTGCATGGATACAGCTGATGGCTCTGGACACGATTTTTCTGCTTCCACCTACTAAGCTGCTTCATCTGAGGTTTCAGGGCCAGTTCTGAGTTTTCAAGTTTCTTTGCAAACTGTTATCCAGCAGACTCTATACCAATTATAAAAGACATTTTTCTCTGACTTTCTGCCCTCCATTTCTGGGTTAGCAGGACCTTTCTATGTTGACATTCTCTCTGCATATCTGAAACATGAGTGTTGGCTACTTTTACTTGTACTCCTGTAAGACAAGGAGGTGAAGCAACTACATTTATGAATTTCATGCAATGAACTCAAGTTCTTTCATCATAATCTTACTCTTTGAGAGGTAACTTGACATTAACTAACTTTATAAATAATTCGTAGAGACATCTGAATTCTTCTAAAATCATGCTCCCTCCCCCATGTTCAGAGACTTACTTTGAATGTGTTCAGATGCAGTGTGTTAGGGTTTTATAATTTTACTGAAACATACCTTATAGTGCTTTTATTGTTGTTGAGTTTTGTCAATTAAGATATAATCTTAGAAACAATTTTTAAGACATGAAATTCTGAGCTTGCTGTTCAATATAATTTATAATTTATTTTTAGATACCATGTTTTATCCTATTATAATCAAAAGTAATATTTTTACTGAGCTATTGTGCATTTAATACAACAGTTCTTAATTAAATTGATACTTTTTTCCCCTCCATGTGCCCATAACCCCCCATACCAGGACTTATGTATTCTGCCATGCATGTTAAGTCCCATCCAGTCAAGCATTTTACCCAGATGGATATCCTTCAGTGTAAATTCATCCACTGGAGTCTATTCAGACTATCTAGACATCTTAAAGAAGGTCTATTCTCCCTCTCCTAGCAGCTTTCAGTCTCCAAAGTTCTCAGGTTATGACCAGCCACCACCCATTTCCCTGGCACCATGTTGAGTTGGCATAGGTCTTGTGCTTGATGCCACCATTTCCAAAAGTTCACAAGAGCAAGATTCCAGAGGCCTGAAAGCCTCTGCTTCCCTATGTTCATGAACCAACTTTAGCTCTTACAATCTTTCCATCCCCCTCTTCTGCAATGGTCCTTGATTCATGAGTGGGTGAGGTTTAATGTAGGAGTCCCATCCAAGGATACACACTCTTTTTATTCTCGAAAACCTAGTGAGCTGTGGACTTCTGTGTGCATCTCACTCTGTTGTATAAGGTAGCTTCACTAATCAGAGCTGACGGACACATATGGTGTCTGAACAATAGTGCATGTGTATACCTAGGGTCTGTTTTGCAAGGCTCATAGTGTCAGACAGGACAGACCTCCCTTTAAGCAGTTGGTCAGAGTAGTCCAAGAGACTCCCAAAATAATAGAGGCTCTTTCTGGAGCCCTTGGTTATCACCCAGAACTCGAAGGTAAGACCCTACTGATGAAGACAGGTCATAATTCAGACACAGGACTTGGAGCTATGGAGCAGGAAATGACCTGGAAGCTCTTTCCCTGATGACTAGTTCTCATAGTATCATATTTCTAGAGGGTACTATGCAAGGTACTAAGGGGAAAAATCAATCAATGGTCTATCCCAGTTCTAAAACTTAATATTCATAATGACCTGCACAGTGAATTACGTCTCTTAATCAGTAGTGGCACTGTTATCTGTGGGGGATAATCAACAACTATATAATTGGATTTAAATTCCTTTCAATGGGAATGAATTCATGGGTGGCACTGTAATTAGAGCCAAATATAAATGGCTGGAGAGGTCAGAGATCCTAGAGAAAAACCCTATCTTTGTCATATCTCTAGACAAATGAAAATTTCTTACCATATGTTACATATGGATCCTTCTGTTTAGACAAGTATACTGTACACCACTCATCAACTAAGCTTCTACTTGCAACATATGGAGGCTACTACAGCATTCTACAACTGGTCACACAAAGAATCTGAGAGATTTCCAGAAGAAGACCTTCTAAAACCAAAGCTCATGGAGCATAGTGGAACAGAAGATGGAGAGAATACTGGTACAAGCCTCAACTCTCACCAAAAAGTAATACCTTGAGAAAAAAGTTTAATTTTTTCCCAGTGAAAGACTGACACCTCAAAGTTTTAAAAATTTTTCCCTTATATGTATTGCCATACTACTCATCCACGTGTCTTTGATATGTTCCGAGCTGATTTTTGTTCAAGGTGATAGAAATAGCTCTGATATTATGCTTCTACATGTGGCGATCCAGTTTTTACATCACATTTTGTTGAAGATGCTGTCTTTACTCCAGTGTGTAATTTTGATATCTTTGTCAAATATTAAGTGGATGTAGTTGAGTGCACTCACGTTTGGGTCTTCTACTATGTTTCATTTAGCTATGTCATGGTTTTTGTGCCAATATCTACCATGCTGTTTTTATTACTATAGTTCTGTAACATAATTTGAAATCTGATAGGGTAATCCCTCCTGCATCATTCTTTTTGCTCAGAATTCCTATGTCTATATGTCTTTTATGTCTATATGTCTATATGACTTCTTATATTCCAATTAGTACCCCCTTAATTTTCTTCTCTTGTCCTATTGCTCTAGCTAGTGTTTCAAGCAGTGTGTAGAAAAAGAGTGGAGATAGTGGACAGTCTTATCTCATTCCTGATTTGAATGGGAATTCTTACAGTTTTTCTTGATTTAGAATGATATGGGCTGTGAGTTTGTTGTATATAGCCTTACTTATGTTGAAATATATTCCCTTCATTCAATTACCTGCAGGATTTTTATTATGATGGCAAGTTGGATTTTATGAAAGGCCTTTACTTTGTCTATAGAGATATTCATGTGATTTTTATCTATGTGTCCATCTACATGATTTACTACATATGTTGACTTACATATATTGAACTTCTAGAATAAAACCATGTACCTCTGGAATAAAACCAACTTGATCATGGTGTATTATCTTCTTGATATTCCCTGTATGCAGCATTTTATTGATAAAATTTACATCTATGTTCATTAGGGACACTGGTCTGTAGCCTTCTGTTGTTGTTCATTTTCTTTGTTTTGGTATTGGGGTAATATTGCCCTTGAAGAGGAGTTTATAATTTTTCCTTCTTTTTCTATCCTTTTTAATAAGAGAATACATACAGTGCCTAAAAGATAAGATTTTCCAAATAGGACTTCATTTGCTCAGGAATTAACCTACTGCTTTGCTGAAAAATCAATAAATGGGACCTCATTAAATGAAAAGGCTTTTCACATCAAAGAAAACAACAACTCGAGTAAAGAGGAAGCCCACAGAATGGGAAGAGAATCAGAAGATATACATCTGACAGAAGATAGTTTTCCAGAATATACAAAGAACTCAACAAAACAGAGACCCATCTAAATGCAGAGGTGCTTGGGTGTCCATGTTTGCTGCTGTTCTTTTCTAAGAAATTTAAGCAAACTAAATGCCCCTCAACTGATGAATGGATGAAAATTTGATACATTTACACAATTTATTCAGTGGTATAGAAAGACAAAACCATGAAACTCTCAGGTAAATGGATGGAACTAGAAACTGTTATACTAAGTGAAGTGACACAGACTCAAAAATACAAGTGGCATATGTTCTCTCTCATAAGTGGATCTTAGCACCATATCCTTATATGTGATATCCTTATCAGGATATCTTATATCCTGATGTAACCCACAGGAGCCAGAAAAATTGAAAGAAACCATGGCGGCTAAGGGAATGAAGGAGCCAGAGGGTAGGAGGGTAATAGCAGACAGGTGTTACTAAGGAGGAAATGGTAAAATGGGAGGGAGAGAGAGTGGGTTATACAGGAGCCATGGGGGTAAAGGGAAAGAAGGAGCTCAAGGAAGGGGGCACCATAGGAGAGAAGAATTATCAAGGTGGAAATGAGGAAAATAGGGATATTTAACTAGGAAGGAAAGAGGGATGTTGAGAGAGAGAGAGAGAGAGAGAGAGAGAGAGAAGATAAATAATGCTTAGGTGGTGTGCAAAACTAAAGAGAAATATGTTAACTCAAAAACCCTCTGAAAGATGCATATACAATATCTATACAAGAGTACATCTGTACAACTGAAGCCTATATATACAAGAAACATAGTGCCAAACAGGCAAAACCTCCCTTCAAGTTGTTAGGTTAGTGCAGGAAACTCCCAAAATAATGCAAGTCATTGCCACAATGTTTGATTGCATCCCAGAATAGGTAAGACCCTATTGTTGAAGACAGGACATACTTTGGACATAAGACTTGGATCAAAGGAGCTGGAACTGACTTAGAAGCCTCTTCCCTGAAGATTAGCTCTTATAGTTTAAAGGATACTATGAAAGAAGCTTGGGGAGAAAAGTAATCAATGGTCTAAGCCCAGCTTTAATGTCTAATAACCACAATGACCATCACAGAAAATTCTATCAGTGCAGTAGTGGTAATCAACAACTATCTAATTGGACTTAAAACCTGCTCAATTGGGGGGGCACTCATTTTTGGTCCTGGAAATATAGCCAGATACATATGGTTGGAGAGTTCAAAAATCCTAGAAAAATCTTACATCTGTCATATCTCTAGACAAATATCACTTTTATTGTTTGCTAAATATGGATCCTTATATTTACAGACAAGTAAACTTGTCACCACTCATCAAAAAAGCTTCTCCTTGCAACAGCTAGAGACCATTACAGAGTTCCCAAATTGGTCATATCCAGAGAATAAGTGCCTGTGAGATACTCAGCCTTAAATGAAGCATCTCCAAAGGAACCTGTGCATTTAAGGCTCAGAAAACATAGTGGGAGAGGGTATAGAGAATACTAATGCATTTCTCACCTTTCACAAGAGAAACTTCCTCATGCAACAGAGGGTGATGAATACAGAAGGCCACAAGTGCTCAAAATGCAGAGAACAATAGACTGCAGAGTGCATGTATGTGGACAGGACTCCTATATTAAATTCACCCATTCAGGGCTCAGGGATCATTGTGGAAGAAGGGGTGGAAAGAGTGTAGGAGCCAGGGGTACTGTATGACCATAAGTAAACACAGTCTTCCTGGCTTCTGGGAACTTGTTCATATGTACTTGCAACAGTGGTGGCAGTATGCACAAGAACCATGCAAACTAAATCAGATAAACACCCACTATAAAACTGGGGAAATGGGCAGCAAGTCCCAACTTTAGCTGAGGAAGTATTGGAAGCTGATCACAGCTGGGTGTGGAAAAGTTGATCTTCTTTAAGCTGTTCAGATATGCTGAACAGACTTCAGCTGATGAACTCATACCGAGGGACATCTGGGCACACAGCCTCGACTCAGAAGCATGAAATTCAGTGTGGAATCTGTAATAGGATGACGATGGGGGTGTTCTAAATATGATTAAAATGTATTGTTTGAAATGCACAAAATTTGATAAAAATTTGCAATGGGAAAAAAAGATATTCAAGAACACATATGACCTAAAAAATGAATGGACAATGGATCTGAACAGAGTTCTCAAAGGATTACATGACAAAATCACCATGCTAAGAAAGGAAAATACCTCTTTGAGTTGTTGGTCAGGGAACTACAAGAGACTTCAAAAATAATATGAGCTATTGCCATAGGCGTTGATTGCCTCATAGAACTTGAGGTCCAGACCCTATTCCTGAAGACACCATGAACTTCAGACAGGACTTAGAAAAACAGAGCTGGAACTGAGCTGGAAGCCTCCTCCCTGAAGTCTAGTTCTTATAGTTTAAGAAGATATTTGGTGGGGCTGAAGAGATAGCTCAGCAGTTAAGAACACTGGTTGTTCTTGCAGAAGACCTGGATTCAAATACAAGCACCCACATGGCAGCTAACAACTGTCCATAACTCCAGTCCCAGGGGATCTGACAGCCTCTTCTGACCTCTGTGGGCATTTCATGACATGGGTGCACTAACCTACATGCAGGTAACACATGCATGCACATAAAATAAAAATAACAAATAAAATTTTTAAAAAAGAGAAGATACTTTGAAAACTTTCAAGGGAGAAAACCATTCAACGGTTCTTCCAAGGTGTAAAGTCGATAAACTACAACAATGACTGACCCAGTAAATTATCTTTATTGGTGCCATAGTGGCACTATTTGGGGTAATCAATAGTTTTCTAATAGAACTTAAGGCACACTCAATAGGAGAGAATTCAGAGAAGATACTGTAACACATAGCCAAGTACACATTGTTGGAGCGGTCATAGGCTCTAGAGAAGAACCTACTTCTGTCACTCTCCTTAACCAACACAATTTCTTATTATATTCTAAATAAGTAAGCTTTATTTACACATGTTTACCTCTCATCACTCATCAAAAAAGTTTCTTTTTTGCAATGATGGAGACTGTTACAAACTTCCACAACTGGTCAAAATGCAGAGAATAAATGGATGTGAGGTGCTCAGCTCTTAGTGACACTTTTACAATGTAATCTTTACACTTAAGACTCAGGGATATGACAGAAAAGGGGGCAAGAAGAATATAAGGCCCAGAGGGACAAGACATATGCCAATAGTTAATGCATTCTATAAATAACAGGAAGCTGCACCAATGAAATCTCCACGTTACTATAGTCTAACAAAATCTGCAATGACAAAACTAGTTGATATGCCAAGGTGGCAAAGCAAGAGTTCACCAGATACCACCTCTGGATGAAGAGCTACAGGCAATCAATGGATGCTGATGGAGGGTGAATACGTTTTCTACAGGGACTAGCTCCTTGAGAGGCTATCTAATCTCAGGTGTGCAGCCCTAAACACAGATACACATCAGCACCACTGAAGGCATTCATTCACTGATATATATATATATATATATATATAATCTGACAATAATGACCAAAGCATAGGACAAGAAATTGAGCAGTAGTCAGGGGCCATTGAAGTCAGTGGAGGGGACCTGTTGGGATGGAGATAATATAAATGCTATACTCACATATGATGTTCTCAAAAAAGCTAACATAAAAATTACACACACACACACAAATCAACAAATTAAAAAAATGTATTATATTTGAGGAGGAAGCATGGAAGTTTAGGTCATGTTAATTAGTAGAGATGATAAACATTACCAGTGAAATCTGCCACATGAGTTTATAGACATACACAGGCACCAAAGATCCGAGTGCAACCGATTATGACTAGTAATAATCAGATACATACAGGTTAGAGATGCATGTGCCAACATCTCAGTGTTAGTAGCAAAAGCAATGAGTCTTTCTGCAAGGAACAATATATTCTATAATGAAATGGAGATCTTTTAAAAGGTTGAAAATTCATTCAATTTTGTGTCTTGCAGGGCTTGTACTGAGTTCAGTGTTGTATGGCTGTATTGATTCAACTGTGAACCTGGAAACTTGCAGCCACTTGTGAAGGAGATGTACTCTTTCTCTGGAGTGTGTTGCTGAATATGTTGAAGCTGTAGTGAAATGCTTCTTCTAATCAAGTAGTTATTAAAAATGTTTTAAAATTACTTTCCTATGACTCTTTCATGATTTTACTCAATCAGTTGCAAACAGCTTTCTTGATTTGTCACACTGCTTTTTAGCTCTTTGTGGTTTGTTTCCTCTGCTTTGTACTCTTTATGTAAATATATGTGTGGGGATGTTCTGTTTCCTTCCATCTTAAAGGTGTTCATTAAAGGTGGCTATTGATTTATAGTATTAAAACTTATGCTACCTAAACTCTATTCAGTATATATTTCCAAGTTCAAGAAAACTCCATAAATGTTTTAAGTATCTTCTGATTATGTGCCTGGACAGAAGTCAAAGAAAATGCATGAGATAGATTGTAAAATTTTACCAAGAAATAAGAAGGTGTTCTATTAATGAAACTGAGATAAAAGGACAGCATTTCAGGAGTTCTGTGGGGGATGAGGCAGTTAGTAAAAAAATGCTACATAAATTCACTATATATATATATACACACATATATACATTAATATGAGGTACTGTGATTGTACTTATAAATATCCTTTCTATGTCTTCTGAAAGGTAAGCCAGGACAGGAAGACTAGAGGGCAGCATTTATGTGTTATGATAATAGGTTCAGATTCTCTTAAAATATTTGCAATATTATTATGCATTCTTGAAGCACTGTTTTAAGAGATTGGCAGAGAAATTAATGAGCTTAATGTATTTCATCTGAATAATAGCAAAATGTCATAAGAGAGTCAGCCTTTAGTGCATGTCAAACTTGAAATACCATTCTGAAGGGAAAACTGTGTCAGGTGAGTGGTTAATTGGATGTCTTCTCTCTTCACAGGATTCTTTATGATGGAAAGGAAAGAATGCTGGTGAGTGAAGTGTGCACAGCTCTAACAACAATAAAGCAAAAGTAACCATTTAAACTTTCAGACTCATTGGGTCTTCTAACTAGTGTGACAGACAAGCTATTCATACAATGCACTAGTATGTGATTGTTCAATTATAGATGAAAGAAAGCTAAGACTATAACCCTATGCCAATGTGCATACTAGCATTCATTTGGAAGTGAACTTACCCACAGGTACACACCATGGTCTCAGGTCTTATTTTACTGTAATCTTGCATCAACCATGAGATCTTTGAAAGGACATTAATAAAAGAGTTAGTGGCAAAATATACTATGTATCTTACATAGGCTTTTATTATTGCTTTATACAATAAAATACACACTTAAATTCCATTTCAAGACCATTTATTGCCAGCTGCTGTAGAAAACTTGATTGAAAAAGTAAAACTTTCTGAATTGTGTTGAATCTAATTTGATTACTCTGATGATGACAGTTAATATCATAACTTGCTTCTGAAAGTAATCGGATGTAATAGGCACGTTTTGAAGTTAAAAGAAATTATGTGACCTTATGTTCTCTATTTTTTTCCATCACCCCCTCTCTCTTCCTCAGAAATAAAAATCTATTTTAATTACAAGTTCATTATTTAAAAGTAGAAATTTGTTAAAGTAGAAATAAAATAGAAATAATACTGTGCTTCTGTTTCTGTGTTTAATGCTCAATTTGCTACTGACTTCACAAGGAATACTAGCACACTGTGTGTAATTTAGGGAAAACTTTGTTCTTCGTTAAATAATAGTGTTATAACAGTAATGATGTGCTATTTTAAAAGAACTAATGAAAATATAGCTTTTAAAAGTTAAAAATTGCTTGCCTTCCTCTGCTTCCCTGGGCTGCACAACCCTCCAGCCTCTTTCTGAGGTAAGTCCAGCTGTGCTCACCGTGCCTTGACTCCCACAGCCTCATTCACCCTCTCAGCTCCCCCACCCCCACTCCTCCTAGTCCCGCCCCATCTCTCATCTTAGCCTGGGTACTGGCCCATTTCTTGTCTTGGAACCCCAGACACCAGGGCTGACCTCTCGCCCAGAATCACCACTGCTTCCTGACCTTTTGCATCCAGACCAACCAGACCAACCTAGTTCCTTCACACAGTCTGTCCCCAGGAGCCCTGAGGCCCTGGTCCTGTCCTCACCTCCCTCTGTTTCCCTGGGCTGCACAAATCACCAGCCTCTTTCCTCGGTAAGTCTAGCGGCACCCACCATGCCTTGACTTCCCCAGCCTCATTCACCCTCCTACCTCCTCAGCCCCTGTCTCTCCTCCTAGCCTGGGTACTGGTACTAAGAAAAAAGCAGGCATTACAATTCTAATATCTGACAAAGTCGACTTTAAACTAAAACTAATCAGAAGAGATAAAGAGGGCCACTTCATTCTGATGAAAGAAAAAATAACCAAGAAGATATTGCAATCATGAACATATAATCACCAAACTCGGGTGCACTCAACTTCATAAAACAGTACTATGGGACTTTAAGACCCATATTAATCCCAAATCATTAATAGCAGGGGACTTCAATTCCCCATTGTCTTCACTAGATAGATCAACAGTACAGAGAGACAACAGAGAGACATCTGCAAAATCAGAGATGAAAGGAAAACATCACAACCAACATGAAAAAGAACCAGAACATTATAAGGAATACTTTAAAAACCTATATGCTACTAATTTTGAAAACCTAAAAGAAATGGATGGATATTGAAACACATGGGAATAACCAAAACTAAACCAAGAAGAAATCAACAGCTTAAACAGACCCATAACACAAAAAAGAAATTGAAACAGTAATACAAAACCTCCCAACTAAAAAGAGCCCAGGACCAGATGGATTTACAGCAGAATTCTATCAGACATTTAAAGAAGATCTACATCCAATACTAAGATACAACCAGAAAAAGAAAACTATAGACTCATATCCTTAATGAACATAGATGCAAAAATTCTGAACAAGATACTTGCAAACTGCATACACACCAACATCAAAAAGATCATCCACCATGATCAAGCCAGCTTTATTCCAGAGATGCAGGAGTGGTTCAATACATGTAAGTTAATAAACGCTATAAATCATATAAAAAGGCTCAAAGACAAGAACCACGTGGTCATCTCAATAGATACAGAGAATGCCTTTGACAAAATTCAACACACGTTTATGTTCAAAGTCCTAGAGGGAATTGGACTGGAGGGAACCTCAACATAATTAAAGCCATATGTAACAAACCCACAACCAACATCATTCTAAATGGAGAAAACCTGGAAGCATTCCCAATGAAATCAGGAACCAGACAAGGCTCTCCACTATATCCATTCCTCTTTAACATAGTGCTTGAAATTCTTGCAAGAGCAATAAGACAAGAAAAAGAAATTAAAGGAATAATAATTGGAAAAGAAGAGATCAAATTATCCCTTTTTACAGATGATATGATAGTATATCTAAGAGATGCCAAAAATTCTACCAGAAAACTGGAAATTATTAAAACGTTCAGTAAAGTGGCAGGTGAAAAAATTAATCTACAAAAGTCTGTAGCCTTTCTATATACCAATAACAAGC
>NW_008353027.1:1258589-1260272 GCF_000622305.1 Nannospalax galili
TAAGATTCATAAAGAAGCAAAATAGACCTCAGATAGCCAAAGAAACCCTGAGCACTAAGAGCAATGCTGGGGAGATTACTATATGAGATTTTAAACTGTATTACAGAGCTATAGTCATAAAAGCAACATGGTACTGGCAAGAAATAGTCCCATAGATCAATGGAACAAAATTGAAGACCCAAGTATGAGTACATGCAATTTCAGGCACCTGCTATTTGACAAATGGACCAAGAACATTCACTAGAGGAAAGATGGCATGTTCAGCAAATGGTGCTGGCAAAACTGGTTCTCCTCCTGTAGAACAATGAAACTTAACCCCTATCTTTCACCTTGTACAGAAGACAATTCCAAATGGATCAAAGACCTCAATCTAAAGCCTGAATCTCTGCATCTGTTAGAAGAAAACATTGGCAAAAACCTACAAGGTATAAGTGTAGGGTACGATTTTCTAAACCAGACATCAATTGCCCAGGAAACAAGGTCAAGAATCGACAGAGGACCTCATTAAATTAAAAAGCTTCTGTACATCAAAGGAGGCAACCAGGGAAGTGAACAGAAAATCCCCAGACCGGGAGAAAATCTTCACCAGCATCACATCTGACAGAGGTTTAACATCCAGAATATATAACGAACTCAAAAAACAGAGAATCAAGAAAGGAAGTAACCCAATTAAAAGATGGGCTAAGGAGCTGAACAGAGAATTCTCAAACAAAGATGGCTAAGATGGAAATTAAAAGGTGTTCAACATCACTAATACTTAGGGAAATGCAAATTAAAACCACTTTAATATTTCACCTTACTCCTGTCAGAATGGCTAAGATCAAGAGAGCAAATGATATGGATAGGATATGGGGAAAAGGGAACACTCATGCACTGCTGGTGGGGCTGCAAACTTGCTCAACCCCTATGGAAAGCAGTGTGGAGAACTTTTTATAAACTATAAATGAATCTACCATTTGGCCCAGTTGTACCACTCCTTGGCATATACCCAAAGAACTCATCCTATTGCAGAGGCAAGTGTACATCCATGTTTATTGCTGCTCTTTTCACAATAGCTAAGAGAGGGAAGAACTCTAAGTGTCCCTGAACTGAGGAGTGGATAATGAAAACGTGGTTCATTTATATGATGGAGTTTTACTCAGCAGTAAAGAAAGATGAAGTAATGAAATTTTAAGGTAAATGGATGGAACTAGAAACTGTTGTACTAATTGAAGTAACATAAACTAGAAAAAAAATTGACGCATGTTCTCCCTCATATGTGGATCCTAGAACCAAACCCTGATAATTATGTATCCAGACATAACTACAGGAACCAGGATAATGGAAAGGAAACATGGAGGTAAAGGAAAAGAAAGAATCTGAGAAGAACAGTAGGAAACAGGCCTTAATAAGGAAGACATGGATAAAAATGGCGTTAAGTCTCCTAGCCTGCACTACTATCCTCAGGCCTCTTGGGGTAAGTATATAGCGCAGCTCTCTGCGCCGGGACTCCCTAAGCCTCATTCACCCTTCCATCCCCCGCCTCGCCGTTCTATACTCCTAGTTTGGGCACTGCGCCATTCCTAGTCTTGGGGCCCCAGACACCTGGGGAACCAATACTGCTTCCTGACCCTTCTCACCCAGAGCAACTCAGTCCCTTTCTTGGGCTCCAGGAGCACCGCTTCTGGTCCTGGCCCCGCCCTC
>NW_008353027.1:1266569-1281735 GCF_000622305.1 Nannospalax galili
CCCTGGGACTGGAGTTACAGACAGTTGTTAGCTGCCATGTGGGTGCTGGGATTCGAACCCAGGTCTTCTGCAAGAATACTGAGGCTCACAAATGTCATCATCCTGGCAGGAATGGATATTTTAAAAAAACACCTGAGCTTCCTCCCTTTGACTACCAGACTATTGAAACAAGGGTCCCCAAGAAATAAGAATTTCCCCAGGAATTTCATATCAGGAGAAGGGAAAGACTGAAGGCCTGGTGTAAGCCATAGAAGAAACTTCTCTCCCAGAAAAAAATCCCCACACTCTGACAACTTGTCAAACAACCTTGCAGGAAAGACTGGAGCAGAGCCAAGGATGTGCATGGGAGCATGCTTTGACCTGCTAGTTATGTATCCTTCTTTCCATCTCTTTAAGCTTGGACTACATGACAAGATGCCAAAGATGGAGTCGTTCAACCTCTTTATTTGTTCTTCCCAATGTGGTCATATTGAATAAATCTCCTTTGCCTTTTTTTTTTTAAAAAAAATGGCGTTAATTTAAGGTAAGGGGGAGGGAAGGATATACAAAGAATCTAGGGGATAAAGGGAAAGAAGGAGCTTGAGAAAGGTAGGAACCATAGGAGAAGGGTATTAGTAAGGGAGAAAGAGGGAAAATGGGGGCATCTTAATTGGGGAAACCATAATGGAGGGGTTAGACAATGTGAGAGATAAATAATGCCTAGCTAGTTTGAAAAAAACAGAGGGAACCATATTAGTCAAACAACCTACTGACAAATTATACATACCAGATCAAGAAATATATGTCTAGGTAAGGTTTAGCTGAGGAAAATTGGTCTTTGTCCAAGCTTTATCTATGTGGCACATGGTAATTAAAAGTATCAGACTTGTGGAACTAACCTTCTTGGATGTTGAACAGACATACTTTGAGGCCTATACTAATTTGGTCAGAGGGACATAAAGGATAGTTTTTGCTCCTTGCCCTCCTAGATAGACTAGTTCCAGGGGACTATGAGCTTCTTTCAAAATGTCCTGTAACTGTGGTGAGTCACCTGTCCTCTTGTCAAGGAGGCAATGGAGACCCCACCAGATGGACTTGAACCAGTGTCCAGTCTACAAAGAGGAAGGTCAACACAAAGGAAACATTTCTTCCATGCTTCCAAGCAAAGCCAGCCATGGTCAAGCATGATCTTTGACTTATCTTCACATAGACGGAACTGGTAAAAGAAAGGAGCCAGGGGATCCTCTGAAGCCCATGTGACCACTAACGAACAGATCCTCAAATGACCTAAAGAGTGAAAAATATTGGGTTTATCTGGACCAACTGTATGGCCTTAAACACCCAAAAGGAAAGTATAACTAAAGATTAAAAGGACCAATATATATTTTTAAGGGTCTATATGTATAGCTAAAGGCTACATAACAAGAAATAACGCCAGATAGGAGATACCTTATTTTGAGTTGTTGGCCAGGGTGGCCCAAGAGTTCCCAGATAGTAACCCAGCATAGGCCTGGGAAAATGAACAGCAGACCTAAATCTTATCTAAAGGAATATTGACAACTGATTGCTGCTGTTTGAGGAACAGCTAACCTTCCTAAAACGAAGACATCTATATAGGCTGACTAGATTCACCGGATGGAGAAGTACTGGGGAAAGGCTGAGGATGCCGACAACACACCAGACAGTAGCAGGGATGACAGAGATAAGGGCTCTAGTCTGGGGGGAGGCTGTGGAAGTGTGCCATCTGGGAAGTGGGTATATAAAAGAAGAAGATTGTTTGGTATGTTCTGTGTGATATACACACCAAAAAACATTAACAAATTTTAAAAAATGAGTTATATTTGAGGAGGAAGCATAAAAATTTATGTCATATTAATTAGTAGAGGTGATAAACATTACCATTGAAACCTACCTGATGACTTTATATCCATACATGGGTGCCAAGGATCTGAGTGCAACCGACCAAAACTAGTACAATCAGATACATACAGATTAGAGGCACATGTGCCAACATCTAAGTGTTATTAGCAAAAACAATGAGTCTTTCTGTAAGAAACAGTATATTTTAAAAAGAAATGGAGATCTTTTTTAAAGGTTAAAAACTCATTCAATTTTATGTCTTACAGTGTTCATTCTGATTCATATTGTATAACTGTATTAATTCAACTGTGAACCTAAAAATTTTATAGCCACTTTAGAAAAAGACGTATCTTTGCTCTAGAAATTATTATTATGTTAAAGCAATAATGAAATGCTTCTTCTAATAAAAATTTTAAAATGTTAAAAATCACAGATATGGGATTTCAGAAATTGCTCACTGGTTAAAAGTATTTACTTGTCTTACAGAGGACCCAGATATTTTTTCCCAGCATCCACATGGCAGTAAACTATCATCCACAGCTCAATTCCCAAGGGATCAAACTCCCTCTCCTGACCTTCTTGATCACCGCATACATGGGTGCACTTACATACATGCAGACAAAATGCTCATACACATAAAATAAAAACGAGTAAATAAAAATATTAAAAATCACAGATATATGAAAATTTAAATGTTACTTAAAGATTTAACTATATGTTTTAGGGAAATATTGATACGCACAAACTAGAGACACATTTTATTTTTATTTTAGGGAGTGTTTTCATTGTTTATTTATCTGTTTTGTTTTATTATATTTGGAACAAGGTCTCCCTGTAGCCCCACCTGTCCTGGAACTCACTACATAGATCTTTATGCCTCTGCTTCCCAAATGCTGAGACTAAAGTTATGTGCCACCAGGACCAGTACATTTCACTCTTTGAATAGCACAACATATTTTTTCAAATTAGTCAAAAAATGAAGGACTGCTCTGTAAGATAAAAAGTTAAGAAAATTACATTACTTAGAAATTTACAGAGGAACAATTTCAGATGACCAACAGATAAAGTATCTGCTTAAATTAAGTAACAAGAAAAGTAAACTACTGTATTAAAATCAGTGATAAATTTTCACTGAGCAGGTATTATGTAAAAAGTAAGTTTTGAGATCATACAGGGAAATATATTTTAATGCATTCCTTGTAAAAGTACAAGCTGTTTTACATTAAATAGAACCTAACAATATCTATGAAAAAATACATTTATCCTTCAAGTTGTTTTAAGTAATGGCTTAGTTACTTTCTTCTTTCTGTAATCAAAAATCCTGATAAAGGCAACTTAAGGGAGTAAGAACTTATTTTGGCTCACAGTTCCAGGAGTGTTCCAGAAAACATGGCAGATATGCATGGTGGCAGGAACTGGAGACTAGCTGGTCATATTTCTTCTGCATTCAGTAAGAAGGCAGTGAACAGAGTGCTACCACAATATCAAAGCTCAAGGCCTGTCTTCCACTGACCCACTTCATCCAGTGAGGTTCTACCTCCTAAAACTTCCACAGCCTTCCAAAGCAGCACCAACAGCCAGGGACCAAGTATGCAATCACATGAGGCTGCAGGGGGACATTTAAACCACAAATACTAGTCACATAAAAGTAAAGCCACTGGCTGGTTTTAGCTCAGTGCTAGTGCTTAGCCTGCCCAGGGTATGCTTGACTTGATCTTTAGCAACAAAAATAAATTAGTAAAACAATAAAAGATATATATATATATGCATATACATATATATGTGTGTGTATATATATATACTTACATACATTTATTTGTGTTTTGACAGGTTAGAGTAAAAGGAACTAGATTTAATATTTTGCCCTCATCATTAAATACATAAACAATCTCCCTGCCTCTTCCTACCAAAAAACAAATAACTAAAACTATGATATAAGTCTCTTCAAAACACTAGACATGGGCTGATAAAGGTCAGTGGTTCATGAGACAAAAATAATAAATAAATAAATAAATAAATAAATAAATAAAAAGACAAGCCCAGTGACTTCACCTTGTTACTGCCATGAGAAAATTCCAAGCCATAGTAGAAGGCCATGGGATCTGTGACAGTTTCTGAATGGATGGATAGAACTACCTGCCCATGGAGATGAAGGCAGCTAAAATTTGCAACACAGAGGACTACATAGAGTGAGCTACAGAGAATTCCTGATATTTACAGAGATTCTTGTTTGTACTGTTCATCAGACTAATTAGTATTCAGTAGAGTTCTGATCAGTACAACCATTAAAGAAATACCTAAGATCAAGGAAAGAGCCATTCAGAGGGATTAGAAAGAATGACACTTGGTACTGACACAAGATATGAGATAATATTTGTATATTGAACAACATCGTGCATACTTCAAATTTATGGATCATAAGGTACAATAGAAAGCTCTTGCTCACCTAAAAAATCTTAAAATAAAACATGAAGAGGTCACACTATTTTTAAATGCTTTCCTCTGTCCTAGACTAAAGCACAAGAATCTTTAGAGAAATACAAAACTAGCCAGCATGCACAAAAAAACCATATTGTCTTTCTTTAGTTGAACCAAAAATTACCAGGTATGGAAAGAAACATTAATCTATACCCCATAATAATGAAAGAAAAAATCAATCGAAGCTGACCAAGGACTGACAAATATCAGAGTGAGCAGACTAGGAAACTGAGCTGCCAACTGTGTTTATACAATCAAATGTTAGAAAATTTAAAGATGCAGAAAGGTGCAAATGAGATATCAGCAATGAAAATTACATGCCCTCTCCTTCCCTGGGAAGTCTGACTCCGCCCTCTGACCTTGATTTCCACAGCCTCATTTAACTTCCCAACTCCCACATCCTGTTCTTATTCCAACCCTGGGTACAGGCCCACATCTTCTCTTGACACCCCAGACCTCTGGACTACCCTCTTGGCCCAGGACTCCCGACTTCTTCCCCATCTTTTGCAGCTAAACCAACCCAGTTCTTCAGTCTACTTCCCTGGAGACTGTACAGTGTTCTCCCTCCCCCAACTTGCCTTTGCACATCTGAGACCAGGCTTCAACCCTTGCTGTGCCCACCCAAACGTACCTGGAATTCCTGAAGCCAGACTCCACAACCTCATTAAATCTCCCAGCTTCCACATCCCATTCTCCTTCTAGATTTGGACACAGGCACAGGGCACACTTCTCTTGGCATGCCAGAACTTTAGACCACACTCTTGGCCCAGATACCCCCCACTGTTTCCTCATCATTTGCACCCAGACCAATTCAATTTTTCAGTCTACTTGCCTAGAGACCTCACAGCCTGCTGCCACTCCCAACTTGCCTTTGCACACCTGAGACAAGCCTTTTTCCCCGGCTGCCGCCTCAGTGGTCCCAATCACTGCCAACTTCCCAGCAACCCAATGAGGCAGGCAGACCTGCTTGGTCAAATTTAGAAGAGCAGTCATAAACATGATCAAAGAACATCAAGAAAACACAGGCAAAAAACTCAAAGTATACAAATAGGAAAGGCATAAACTTTTGAACGAAGCCCAAGAATATGCAAATATGTGGCTTAATGAAATATCCAAAACAATTCATAACTTGAAAAATGAATTCACTAAAGAAATAGAAATAGTGAAGAAAACCCAAATGGAAATGAACATGGGACTGAAAAACTCAATAAAGCAATTAAGAAAAACAGAAGAAAGTCTCACATGCAGAATGAATGAAATGGAAAACAGAATATCGAGATTGGAGGGCAAAGTTGAAGATCTGGACTTCTTAAACAAGGACTACGCAAATTCAAAAATCCCAGGAATAGAATACTCAGGAAATGTGAGACAACATGAAACAACCAAATCTATGTATTATGATTATACAGGAAAGAGAAGAAACAAAAACCAGCGACATCAAACAGGTCTTCAATAGGAGTAAACGTCCCTAAATTAAGGAAAGACAAACCTATAGAGATTCAAGAAGCACAGAGAACACCACTAAAACATGATCAGAACAGAAAGTCCCCATGACATATTTTAATAAAAACATTAAATGTATAGAACAATGAGAGGTTACTGAAAGCTGCTAGAGAAAAACAGAAAACTATTTATAAAGGAAAACCCATCAGAACTACATCTTACTTTTCAGTGTAAATGATGAAAGCCAGAGGAGCCTGGAACAAAGTATTCCCAGTCCTAAACAACCATGGACGCCAACCCTGACTACTTTATACAACAAAAGTATCTATCAAGGTCGAAGTGGAACAGAAAATTTTCCATGACACAAATCAGCTGAAATAATTCACGCCTTCCAAACCAGCACTTCCGAGAACACTTGAAGCGAAACAAAAGACTGAACAAAAGAATGAATATGCCCAAGAGGCTACAGAAAGAAGATAAGGAAAGGTACAACAATGGAAACACAAAATAGGGCCACAAACACAGAGAAATTAAAATGACAGTACACAATCCACACCTTCTGTAACAACACTAAATATCAATGGTCTCAGCTCCCCTGTCAAAAGACACGTTCTGGTGCAATAGACCAAGAAATAAAACTTATCTTTTGTTGTCTTCAAAAAATTCATCTCACCTTCAAGAATAGACACTATCTTAGGGTGGAAGGATGGAAAAAGATATTCTATGCAAATGGCCTGAAGAAGCAGGTAGGTATTACAATTTTAATATCTGATGAAACAGACTTCAAATTAAAACTCATCAGAAGGGATAAGGAGGGTTACTTCATTCTAATCAGAGGAACAATTGACCAAGAAGACATTAAAATCATGAACATTTGTGCACCAAACTCTGGAGCACCCAAGTTCATAAAATCAGTAGTCCAGTACTATAAAACAGCGATTGATAGCAACTCAGTGATAGTTGGCAACTATAATACCCCACTTTCTTCATTAGAAAGATCAACTGGACAAAAGAATAAACAGAGGGACATCTGAATTACATGACATACTACATGAAATGGACCTAACAGATATATAAAGAATATTCCACCCAATCATCAAAGAATACATTTTCTACTCAGCAGCTCATGCAAGTCATTATAAAATTGACCACATTCTGGGGTACAACACAAATCTCAACAAATATAAAAAATGGAAATAATTCCATGTCTTCTATCAGACCACAGTGCAATAAACCTTATAATCAACAGTCAAAGAAGCTCTAGTAAACACAAAACTCATGGAGATTAAACAACACACTCCTAAATCATGAATGGGTCAAGGAAGAAATTAAGAAAGAAATAAAAGTATTCCTGGAACAGAATGAAAATGAGAACACAGCATAACAAAACCTCTGGGACACCTTAAAAACAGTCCTAAGAGGAAAGTTTGGAGCTCTTAGTGCCTATATTACAAAATCAGAAAGAGCACATGTAATCAACTTGACAATACAACTCAGGAGTCTGGAAAGGCAAGGACAAACCAACCCCAAACCTAGTAGATGAGAAAAAAATAACAAAACTCAGAGCAGAAATTAAACAAAGAAAACAGTACAAAAAATCAATTAATCTAAGAACCTGTTCTTTGAAAGGTTAAACAAGAGATACAGATTCTTAGCCCAGTTTACCAAAAGAACGCAAATCCAAATCAACAAAATCAGAGATGAAAGGGGAAACATCACAGCAGATACCAAAAAAATCCAAAACATTGTAAAGGAGTACTTTAAAAATCAATACTCCATTAAATTTGAAAACCTGAAAGAAATGGATGAATTTCTAAAATCATGGCCACCATAAAAGTTAAACCAAGAGGAGCTCAACAGCCTAAACAGACCCATAACAAATAAGGAAATTGAAATAGTAATACAAAACCTCCTGACTAAAAAAAGCCCAACCCCAGATGGAATCACAGCAGAATTCTACCAAACATTCAAATAAAATCTACAACTAATACTTCTTAAACTATTCAAAAGATAGAAACAGAGGGAGAACTTCCAAATGCTTTCTGGGACACCAGTATCACTCTAATATCAAAATCAGGTAAAACTACAACAAAAAAAGAATGCTATAGACCCGTATCCTTAATTAACATAGATGCAAAGATACTCAACAAAATACAAACCTCATACAGACACACATCAAAAAGATCATCCACCATGATCAAGTCAGCTTTATTCCAGAAATGCAGGGATGTTTCAATATACGTAAGTCAATAAATGTAATAAAACATAAAAATCGTCTTAAAAACAAAAACCACATGGCCATTTCAATCGATGCAGAAAAGGCATTTGACAAAATCCAACATGCATTCATGTTTAAAGTCCTAGAAAGAATTGGTCTGAAGGGAACATACCTCAACAAAATTAAAGCAAACCCATAGGCAACATCATCCTAAATGGCAAAAACCTGGAAACATTCCCATTAAAATCAGGAACCAGACAGGGCTGTCCACTATCTCCAATCCTTTTCAGTATAGTTGTTGAAACTCTTACAAGAGCAATAAGACAAGAAAAGGAAATTAAATGAGTATTAATTGGAAAAGAAGAGATTAAATTATCCCTACTTTCAGATGATATCTACATAAAAGATCCCAATAATTCTACTTGAAAACTGTTAGAAATGATTAATATGTTCAGTAAAGAGGTACGATACAAAATAAACTTACAAAAATCAGTAGCCTTTCTATACACTAATGACAAGCAATCAGAAAAAGTATGTGAGGAAATCTTCCCATTCTCAATAGCCTTAAAAAATACTTTAGTAATAAACCTAACCAAAGACATTAAAGATCTCTGCAATGAAAATTTCAAAACTCCAAAGAAAGAAAGACACTAGGAGATGGAAAGACCTACCATGCTCATGGATTGGTACAATCAATATTATGAAAATGACCATCTTACCAAAAGCAATTTACAGATTCAATGCAATCCCAATCAAAATATCCATGACATTCTTCACAGAGCTTGACAAAATCACCCTAAAATTCATATGGAATCAAAACAGACCCTGGATAGTCACAACAATCTTGGGCAAAAAGAACAATGCAGGGGGGAATCACCATACCAGATCTTAGACTATATTACAGAGCTATAGTCATAAAAACAGCATGGTACTGGCACAAAAAAAGAGATACATAGATCAATGGAACACAATAGAAGATCAAACATGAGTTAATATAATTTCAGCCACCTAATAGTCAACAAAGATGCTAAGAATGGAGTAAAGATAGCAACTTCACTCATCAACACTCATCAAAGAAGCTTCTTTTTGCAACAGATGTTGGCTACTGCAGAGTTGCACATCTGGTCAGGCACAGAGAACACACGCCTGGGAGATGTCCAGTACTAGGTGACACTTTTGCAGTCGTATGTCTACAACAAAGGCTCATGGAACATAGTGGAATAAGGGGTAGAGAGGGGGTTAATGCACTCATGAACTCTCACCAGTGAGGATTCCATGTACATTAGAGTGTGATGCACACAGAAGGCCACACCTGTCCCTGCTTTGGAGCATAAGAGTTGTAGAGTATACGATGAGACTCCTGTATGGAACCTCATCCACCCATGGCTCAGGGACTATTGTAGAACAGGAGGCAGAAACATTGTAAGAGCTAGTACTGGTTCATGAACACAGGGAGGTGGAAGCTTCCAGGCCACTGGAGCCTTGCTCAAGTGAGCCTGCAGCAGTGGTGATGTTGAACATGAGACCCAAGTCAGCTCAGTAAAACAAGGGCCCAAAGGGGAGGAGAGAAATTGGTGGTGGGCCAGCACTAGACTGAGAACTGTTTGAGACTGGTTGATGCTCGGTGATGGAGAGTATGACTTACATACCACCACTGGACGAGCTGACTAGACTCCAGTGGATGCATTTACACTGAAGGACATTTGGGTACAAACACCTGAATGACTAGCGCTCAGTATGTATGGCAGAGTGCATAGCTTTTAGTGGGGGGATTGCAGGAGGAATGGATGAGGGAGGGGTCTGGGTTTAAGTGGAAAATGTTGTATGAAATTTAAAATGTTCAATAAAAAAAGAAAATTACCATGCCTCAAAAGAAAAATGTGCTAAACTGGATTGATGGGCACTTAGACAATAAAATTTCTAGTAAGCTTCAATTCAAAATCAGCATTCCTCAAGTACAACTGACATGAAAAAAATGATATTCTGTGTATCAGAACAACAGTTAAGAGAAACATCTTTCAAAAAAATGGAGGAGCCAATGTGACCTATAGAGGAACGGAAGAAAGGGTGCCAATAGGACCCCAAGTGCAATAACAGGGTTAAGACAGAAGTGATTTTTAATTTCTTGGAGTCAAAAACATTGCTAAACTATGATTCAATAACTAATGAAAATGTCTTCTTTAAATATTTAAGTGTATGTGACGGCAGTGCACATAAAGGTCAGAAGAGTTGGACCTCATGGTGCTGGAGTTACAGGCTGTTGTGAGCTTCTCAACGTGGGTATTGGAAAGTAAATTCTAATCCTCTGCCAGGGCAGCAAGTGTTCTTAACTGTTGAGAATTTCAATCGTCCTAAAATATCTTGAAAGATAAAAAAAAAATAAACTTAGTTAATTTTTTTTCTGATTCAGACAGGGAATGTTTCATCACTAGCAGTTACGCACTAAAGAAATGTGAATAGATCATTCTTCAAGCATAAGAAAATACATATGGACATATTTATCCACAGTAAGAAATGCAGAACACAGGAGCTAGAGCTTGTATAGAATTGTTCTGAAATAAATGGTAACACAGTAGGGCACCTGTAGGCATATCAAATTTGTTTCCATTTAAAATCTTCATTTATTGTCTAATTTTTTGCTTATATAACTGTCCTTGGGTTTTCCATTTTTCTTTTTGACTTATTTGCTTTTACCTGTTCCTAGAGCTTTGTGAAGTAGATCTAGTTAGTACTATTCTGATTTACTACTTTGTTGCCTCCTTCTTTCCCTGTCAGTTTCAGTATTTTTTCCTGAAAGTTGTTTTCTATCAGTTTGTGGCAAGGAGAAGAATCATTCTGATCAACTTCTTAATTACTTCTTATGAAAATGACTCAAAGGTGTAACAACAGGTAAAATACCTACATATCTCTATAATTTTAAGAAGTATCTAAGTGTTTTCAAACAGTGCTCTAGCAAATTAAAATCAGTTGCAAGGAACTTATGATGCGTCTAATGATATGAAAATAATCGCGGTGAATAGAAGATGGCATTTCTTGTGAGAAAAGGAAAGCAGGGTCTTTATTAGTCTTTGTTTAGAAGCAGACAGAAATATATTTTTCTACTTGAGTTAGTACAGCCTCACTGCTAAGGGTTTCTTTGTGACATTCTCAGGCACGGACATCGGGTAGTTTGCTCTTATTCACCCGCCATTACTTCCTCCTGTTTCCCATTCCTCTCATTGGTCCCCTTCCTCTTTCCAAATGATCCTTCTGCCTTCAAGTATTGTTTTTGTCTATTTGTTTCTTCGTTTGTTTGATTTTGCCCTTCAGTTCACAATTTACACATGACAAAAATTATGGTATATCTTTTGAGCCTAGCTGATTTCCTTCAGCGTGGGGATCTTCAGTTCCATCTACTTTCCTGCAGATGACACACTTCTGTTTTCTGCTACTCAATAAAACTCTATTGTGAATATGCAGCATATTTTCTTCATCTGTCTATGTGTTGATTGTCACCTAGATTGATTCTATAACTTGCCTAGTGTAACTAGTGTCACAAAAAATGTATGTGTGGATAACTCTGCTATGTACTGTCTTAGAATCTTTGGGGTATATACTTTTAGGCAATATACTGGATCATACAATAGCTCCATTTGTAACACTTTCGTGAAACTTCCATGTTGAGTACATAATGTCGGGCAAACTTACAGCTCCGTTGACAGTGCATGTTTTCTTCATCCCCATGCATTCTTGCCAGTAGCCATTCTAACTGGGGTGAGATGGAACCTCGATGTTTATTTTATACAAAGAGCATGCCTGGGTTATTTTCATAAATGAGTACTGTCAAGTTTATAAAAAGCATTTACCATAGTTATGCTATACTCAAAGGATGTGCCTTAACTGCAAATGATGAGCCAAGGCAAACCAATGATGGCATTCCATAAATTCAGAGGTCCTCAAAGTTTTAGAAAAATTATTCCAAAAGATACACCGACAAAACAAAGGAAAAATTCATGTGCATAAATTATAATATTAAGGGATGAAATGAAGTTGTTAATGTCAGAAAACAAGCTTCAGTCTTAGAAAATTAATTATTGATAATTTCCATGTTTCCAAAGGCAACGCAATGAAGCTACTGGAAAAAAGGAATATGCATTCTAGCCCAATATTCAAATTGTTGATCAATATTCGTAGGAAAATTTAGCTTAGCTTACCATTTGCCAAAACACAAAGAATCACCACAGAAAATTTAAAAGTGATTAAATAATGAATTTGGTTTTATCTGAAATTTAAGAAAATTCCAGAGGTAATCTTACATTTTTACTTCAGTTTTGCAGCTTTAAAATTTTTATTCTAACCACCACTACATCAAAAAAGTTCCCCAGTTCTTAACAAGAGTGAGATTCATTTTTAACGCATATGTTAAATAGACCAGGTGGCCCTTTTTCTGTTACGGCTTTGGGACATTTTAACTGTATTTTTGTTCTGTGATTACTCTTAATTTTGAAATGGTTATCGATTTTTAAAATGAACAGATACGCACTATCAAGGAGGGAGGGATTTAAAGGTATGTAATAGCATCATGCCGTACACCTCCTTACTAACTAGAATATAAGAGAAAGGCCATAATAGCCAAAATGGGAAATGGCAAGGGGGTAATTACGCAAGGAAAAAGAGAAGCTGTATTCTTTGCATGAAAACTGGAATGGCACAAATATGATAATTTATTTCATATTTTGACCTCCCAGACATTGACATTCTATCCAGTTTGATATTACAAGCTGACATAAATGAAAATTGTTAATTTAAATAAGAACCCAATTCTGTTGTTAGAACTTTTTCCATCTTTTGTCCTGATCTTCTGAACTTTCCTAAAAGGAAAAAAGTGATATCTAGCTACAGCTTACAGGACACTTGTTCAATTCTCCATGTCTAAAATTTTTCTCAAATTAAATGAAGCTCTTAGCTCTTATTTCCTGGGGTTCCAAAAAAAAGCCCTGGTAAAAGACAATGTACCCACAAGTAAAGCCGTTAGTTTTCCATGATCAGTGGGTCTCACACTACCTTTCTATTTGTATATCTTCTGTCTGGGCATGCCTTGCCTATGGGTTACTCTCGAGTAAAAGATTCAAAGTCAATCATCATTCTGTAAAATCATTCTTTGTATATAGGAGGCCTAATAAGTTAAGTTTCACTTATGCATGCTATAAGGGTACTTAGCATCTGATCGATGTGAAAATGACAGACCAGTTGTGGACCTCTGTAAATAGTCTTCATTTGTTTCAAAAGGAAATGGATAACAAATTTCATTTTCAAATCCCCACACCAAGGAAAATATAAAATTTGAAGTGCTCATTGTAAAAGCAATGTACTTGCTTTAATGAGAATGATCATGAAACAGCATTAATGCACATGTTGGGGGTAGTACATGAATGCATTTACCACATTATGAACAGTATGTGTACTTACTGCAGCTTTGTCTAGCAAGCACATGTGGGCACAGTGATTATATGTTGACCTGTATAATTAAGAAAGTGATTTGCTTAACAAGTAATTTGTAACAAAATGCCTAACCAGTAATCATAAGAACAAGCCATATGTTTTTAAATATGACCCAGACATTTGCATAGTGTTTATGTACAATAAATTAAGGCAAAATGAAAAATCTGCTGACAAGAAATAAGTAGCAATAAGGGTAGAGCAATGTATTAAATCCTTCATTCTGGATCATTTAGGTAATGTTGCATTCATTTTAGATTCATGAGTAGAAGCCTTACAGATTGGGCATGCATACCATAAATCTGGAGTTATCCATTATTAGGTGGCATTTTGCTGTTTGCAATTGAACATGTTTACTTTGTGCATAATTAACTGCGTAATAGCTGTCTGTGTTTTGCACAGAATTTACACTCAGGCTCTCATCAAAACAAATGACTCCAGAAAGTAGAGCACTTCCATTACATTCCCTCCAATCAGCAATTTCTACTACAGGTTTACAGGAATGGTTTTGATCGTGACTGCTAGCACATTAAAATTTTCAGCAGCTAATGTGTATGTTGGAGTTTAATTTATTAAACTCCTAAAATGCATAAAGTGAATAAATGAGTGGAAGTAAGGAGAAGCAGAGCATACCAAAGGACAGACAAGAAGGGAATTTCCATGAAAATAGTAAGTGCGGAACCAACGTGGACAGGCAAGTGATCACTGAACAACATAACACGATGGATCAAGCACATAGTCCCACAGTTCTTTTTTGGTGTACAGTTGTGACAGGTGGTCCACGGCCTAAAGAAAGCAGCATCCTTGAAAACAAGTTGTTGGAACTAAATTTTACATCAGAAGCCACCTTTATTGTTTAGTAACAAGATAAATACCGAGAAGTGAGAAGGTGAAAGAAATGAAATAAAAGATTACAATGAAAGTTGAGGCTTATGCATATGTTTAAAGCATATTTTAAACAATATTGTACAGTTCTTACACAATAGTTGAATATAATATTTATTTAAAAGTATTTTACCTTTTTTTAAAGAAACTGTCGTTTTGAAGAAATTAAAATAGTTTAACCAAATCTTAAGATGGGCACAACAAAATTTCAATGGCAAATTAAGTGTTAATCTTTTGATAAAAAGCTGCAAAATAATTTAACTGGGTTTTGAAAAAATTGTCTAGTGTTGAATACTAGACAAATACGTCACGCTCATAATAAAGAACACTTATGGAAGATGTGCAAATCATATGTCACACATACACAATGCATGATACAGAAACAGTTGTCACCAAAGCTATCATTTCACATTGCCTACTTCTCTTTCAAATGTTTTATGAGTTTTATCAACTGGATTATTTAAATTTGTCCATTGGTACTAATATTTTATTTTTTCTTAGGTTTGTTTTACTTTTATTTATGTGTATGTGTCTCTGTGTGTATGCCATGGGGGGTGTTGCCCAAGGAGGCCAGAAGAGGGTATCAGATCCACTGAAGCTGGAGTCACAGGTGGTTTTGAGCAACCCTATGTGGCTGCTATGAACCTAACTCAGCCCATTGCAAGAGCAGCAAGTACCTTAACCACCAAGTCATCTTTCTAGCCTGAGTTTTCTATTTCGGTAACAATTAGCCTAATATTCTAATATAATTCTATACAGCTGTCATTTCTTTAAATGTTTAAGCTGTAAATTATATATATATATAATATAAAATATATATGTATG
>NW_008353027.1:1281847-1320558 GCF_000622305.1 Nannospalax galili
ACCAAAATACCTAGCTAGCATGAGTCAAAATTTAGGATCCTAGTAGGCAATTAGATATTCAGCATAATCCATATTGATTATACACAGTTTATTCATAGAAGACAATTTATCAGAGAATTATAAGAAACTTCTTGGAATCCAAGTTCCAAATATCATACAAGACCCAACCCCATACACATGACCCTGGATAACACTAATCAGTCATTTGTATTTTTCCATTTGTGGATAGGATGATTTATTGTTTTGGTGTTTAATTGTTTGAATTCTTTATGTATTTTGGATATCGTTCTCTGTCAGGTGGACACGGGCAAAGGTTTTCTACCAGTTTTTAAGCTAGCTCCATTTTCGCAATTATTTCCATTACTTTAAGATTTTAGCTTGATTCAGTCTCATTTCTGATATTTGTTATTTCCTTACTAAGTCCTTTGCAGGAAAATAGATATATTTATATCGGACTCAGAAAGACAAGTATCACAAGTACCATATCTTTTCATATAATAGTTTAAAAATATAAGAAAGTAGATGGGGACACATAAAATAAAAATGGAATCGGGAGAGATAGAGATAGTTGTGTGAAATGGGGAGAAAGAATATAATCTAATTAACTTATGTACATTCATTAAATGTTATTAACCATTGTTTCTGACCATTAATATACTCTAATAATAGGTGGATTTGTATATGATTGATAGTTACATAGGTAGATACGTAGATAGAAAGACGATTAGATAGATGATAGGTAGACAGATAATAGATTGGATAGATGATAGGTAGATAGATAGATGATAGCTAGATGATAGCTAGATAGATGATAGATAGATAGATAGACAGATGATAGATAGATAATTGATAGATAAATAGATGATAGATAGCAGTTAAGCCCACTGTGTTAACTGTTCTGAACAATTTTAAGTTTTAGGATTATTGTAATTTGTATGATGTATTTGTGGCATTTGTTTATTTATTTGTTTGTTTGTTTGTTTATCTGTTTTGACCCTGGAATTGAGCCCAGAACCTCATACATGCCAGAGAAGCCTTTATATACCCCAGGCCTTGCTAGCTACGTTTTACTAAAATATTTTAGGTAGCTTGTAGGAATTCAGTTGAATTATAACCTGAGTCATTATTTCTTTTAAGTCACCTAAAAGTGAAGAGGATACCCATGTAGTGGGAGAAAAATCTTCACCAGTGATAGATTTGACAGAGGTTTAACCTCCAGAATATATAAAGAACTCAAAAAAAAAAAAAGAATCAAGAAAGCAAGAGGCCCAATTAAAAGGTGGGCTAAGGATCTCAACACATAGTTTTCAAATGAAGAAATAAAGATGGCTAAGAGACACCTTAAAAGGTGTTCAACATCATTAATAATTAGGGAAATGCAAATTAAAACCATTTTAATATTTCATCTTACCCTAGTCAGACTGGCTAAATCAAGAGAACAAATGATACAAAATTTTGGAAAGGATGTGGGAATGTGGGATGTGCTGGTGGGACTGCAGTGTGGAGAACTCTTTCAAAACTAAAAATGAACTTGCCATTTGACTCCTTGGCATATACCCACAGTACTTATCCTATTGCAGAGACACTTAAACATCCATGTTTGTTGCTGCTCTTTTCACAATAGCTAAGAGATGGTAGCAACCTAAGTGTCCGTCAATTGATGAGTGGATAATGAAAATGTGGTAAATTTACATAATGGAGTTCTACTCAGTAGTAAAGAAAGACAAAATCATGAAATTTGCAAGTGAATGGATGGAACTAGAAACTGTTATATTAAGTGAAGTAATAGACTCAGAAAAACAAAAGACATATGTTCTCCCTCATATGTGGATCCTAGCACCAAGTCCTTGTAAGTATGTATCCAGACATAACTGCAGGAACCAGAATAATGAAAGGAACCAAGGAGGTAAAGGGAAAGAAGGAACCTTAAATAGAAGAACAGTAGGAGACAATTGTTACTAAGGGAGAAATGGATAAAAATGGGTTATTTCAATGAGAGGGGGAGGGAGGGTAATACAAGGAACCTTGAGGATAAAAGGAAAGAAGGAGCTTAAGAGAGGTAGGACCATAGAAGACTGGTGTTATCAAGGGAGAAATAAGGGAAATGGGGACACTTTAAATGGGGAAACCATGGTGGAAGTGTTGGACAGTGAGAGAGAGAGAGAGGAGAGGAGAGAAGAGATAATGCCTAGCTAGTTTAAAAAACCAGAGGGAATCATATTAGTTCAACAACCTAATAACAAATTAAATATACATTATCTCTACATGAGTCCCTGAGTATAGCTAAAGACAAGAAACAGTGCCAGACAGGAGAAGCCTTCCTTTGAGTTGTTGGCCAAGGTGGTCCAAGAGACTCCCAAAATTACACAGGCTATTGCCACAGTCCTTGATTACGTCCCAGAACTTGAAGATAAGATCCTATTGCTGAAGATAGAATATAGTTCCCACACAGGATTTGGAGCAATGGAGCTGGAACTGACCTGGAACCACATCCCCTGAAGGCCAGCTCTCATGGCTTTGGAGAGCACTATGAAGGTGCCAAGGGAAAACATCAATTGGTGATCCAACACCAGGTTTCAGACCTAAAAAACCACATCAGTGGCTAGCAGAGCATACGGCATTGGTGCATTAGTGGCACTTTTATCCTGGGGGAAATCAACAGCTACCTAATTGGACTAAAAGGCCACTTAATGGGAAGAAACTTAAGTGTGGTAATGTAAGCATAACCAAATACACATGGCTGGAGTGGTCATAGATCTTAGAGAAAACCCCAAGGCTGTCACATCCCTAGACTAATGTGATTTCTTACCACGTGCAAAATATGTATCCTAATATTTATAGACAAATATCCTAGTCACCACTCATCAATGAACCTCATTTTGTACCAGACGAAGATTAGCAAGTACCACAACTGGTCACATATGGACATTGTCTATGAATTGCCCAGGCCTAAGTGACACATCTATAATGCAACCTCTACACCTACGGCTCATGGAACACAGAACAGGGGTATATAAAAGAACACTAATGAATATCTCAGTTCTCATTTTTGAAGTTCCTTCATGTGGCGGCAGGCCAGGAAGACAAAAGATCACAAATGGTCAAAGTATAGAGATCAAGAATCCACTGAATGCTGGTCCTTGGACAGGACTCCGTTATTAAACTGCACCCACTCAAGGCTCAGGGACCATCATGGAAGAAGGGGCAGAAAGATTGTAAGAGCCAGGGAGGAGGTGCAGGACCATAAGGAAACAGCTTCTGGGACCCTGTTCATATGATTCTATGGCAATAGAATCACAAGTCCCATGCAAACTCAGGCAGACCCAGCGCAGAATTGGTAAAATGAACAGTAGACCCCAATGTTATCTGAAGAAATATTGTTATCTGATTACTGCTAGATGAGGAAGAGCTGATCTTCCTAAAACAAGGGATTCTAGATAGACTGACTAGACCTCAGTGAATGGATTTACACTGCTGAATGACTGGGGACACTGACTTGACACAGTGGGTCTTAACAGGGATGACAGAATATACATGCTCCAGTGGAGGGGCTGTAGGAGGGTACCAGTGGGGACAGGGGTATAAAGATGTTTAAGATACTTTCAGATGTTCTGTATGAAATTCACAAAAATTCAGTAACAACAAATTTTTAAAAAAGAAAAATGTGGAAAGATCTTAATTGTGCAACCACAATTTTATTTTCTGTTTCTAATGGTTCTACCATGTTGTTGCATTTTATATTCTCTATGAAACTATTTTCAATTTTTTTCTCAATATATTTTACTGAATTTTTGTGCATTTCATACAGTATATCTTAACCATATTAGACCCCCTCCCTCATCCACACCCACATAAATCCCTCCTGCTGGATTTCATGCACTCTGTTATATAAGTTAAGGCCTCTCAAGTCATGTTTGTGAACTCAGATATCCCTCAGGGTGAGTTCAGCCACTGGAATCTAGTCAGCCTATCTAGAGTCACTCCCTTAAAGAAGAGCAATTCTTCTTCATCCAACAGTAATCAGCTTCCAATAGTTCCTCAGCTAAGCTTAGGGCTTCATGACCATTTCCCCAGTTCTATACTGGGTTTCTGTCTGATTGAGTTTCGTGGGCTTTGTGCATGCTGTCACCATTGCTGTAAGTTTATATGAGCAAGTTTCCAGAGGCCTGGAAGATTCTGTTTCCTTATGATCATGAGCCATCTCTGGCTATTACAATTTTTCTACCCCCTGTTACATAATGGTCCCTGGCCATGTGTGGGTGAGGATTAATATAGGAATCCTATCTAGGGACATGCACTCTGCAGTCTCTACACTTTGGTCAGTTTGGGCCTTTTATGTGCATCGTGCTCTGTTGCATGCAGAGGCTTTGCTGGTGAGAGTTAAGATACTCATTAGTATTCTCTCTATTCCCTGTTCTGCCATCTTCTGTGAGCCTTAGGTATACAGGTTTCATGGATATTATACTTAAGAGATCCCAAAAATTATAAGAGAAAACTTCTAGATATGATCAACATGTTCTGCAAAGTGGCAGGTTACAAAACTGGTAACAAAAGTCAGTAGCTATACTGATTATAGCTACTGATATCTATAATAATATCAAAGAATTGGTGAAAACATTCATGGACACCCTCCCATACACAATACTCTAAAAAAAAACTATAAATAACTTAAGCAAAGGCATTAAAGATGTCTACAATGGAAATTTTAAGTGTTTAAAAAGAGATTGTGGAAGTCACAAGGAGAGAGGGAAAGAACCCCATACTCATGGGTTATTAGAATTAACATTGTTAAAATGACCATCCTACCAAAAGCAATCTACGTATTCAATGTGGCTTCAATCAAAATCCCCATGACATTCTTCCTCGAACTAGGAAAAATCATCCTAAAACTCAAATAGAATCACAAAAGACACCGGATAGCCAAAGCAAACTTGAGCAAAATGAGTAATGATGGGGGGACTTACCATACCGGCTCTCAAACTATATTATAGACCAATGGTCATAAAAAAAGCATGGTAGTAGCACAAAAACAGGCACATAGATCAGTGAAATGGAAGACCAAAGTAATGACTGCACACAATTTCAGACACCTGATATTTGACAAAGGCGCCCAAAACACTCAAAGGCACCAAGAATGCACAATTGGAGGAAAGACAGCATCTTCAGTAAATGGTGCTGGCAAAACTCGATTTCCACCTGTAGAAAAATGAAACTAGACTCTTATCTTTCACCCTGCACAAGAGTAAATTCTAAATGAATCAAAGACCTCAATATGAAACCTGAAACTCTGAAACTGTTAGAAGAAAGCATAGTCATACCATACAAGATATAGGTGCAGGAAAGGACTTCTTAAATTGGACATCAGTTGTTCAGAAATTAAAATCAGCAATCAACAAGTGGGACCTCATTAAACTAAAAAGCTTCTATAGAACAAAATAAACAATCAAGGAAGTGAAGAGGGGAGCCAAAGAGTGGGAGAAATTTTTTATAAGATACAACTGACAGAGGATTAATATTCAGAATATACAAAAAAAAACCCCAAAGAAACACGAAAACAAATGACCCATAAAAAGATGGGCTAAGGACTTGAACAGAGAGCTCTCAAACAAAGAAATATAAATGGCTAAGAAATACCTTAAAAAGTACTCACTATCTATAGTAATTAGGGAAATGCAACTCAAAATTACTTTAAGATTTCATCTTATTCTGGTGAGACTGGCTAAGATCAAGCAAACAAATAATACTAAATGCTGGCGAGGCTGCGGAAAAAGGGAAATACTCATTCATTGCTTGTGGGATTACAAACTCATGTAACCACTGCGGAAAGCAGTGTGGAGGATTCTTAAATAACTAAAAATGAATCTACTATGTGGTTCACTGATAGCACTCCTTAGAACATACCCAAAGGACTTATTCTACATAACTCTTAATATTAATGTACAACTATTAAAAGCATTTTGAATTTATCATTTTTTAATGTGTATGAGTATATTGCCTGTATGACCCATGTGGTGCAATGCCTGGAGAGGTCAGATTTAGTCTGATTCCCCCGGAGTTGGGGGCAGTTAGCTGCCATGTGGGTGCTGGGAATCAAACCCAGTTCTTCTGCAAATGCAGCCGGGGCTCTTAACCACCGAGTCATCTCTCCAACCCCTTTAAAAAAAAAATATTTTTGAAATATTTTATTCATTTAAAATAGCTTTGAAAGACATTTACTAGCTGACGTTTTAACAACTGCATAGATATATTAACACTCCTATGCTGTTTTAAGTCACTGATAGAAAAGAAATGCTAAAACACTATTATGCTTGTCCCCAGACTCCAGCTCAGAGATTGAGCTTGACAGGAGATGATGAGGCTTAGCTTCTGCTCTGCTGCTTTCATGATGATTTCCTAAGTTGTATCACGAATCTGGGCTCTGCAGATGCTAACTTTACAAATACTGGATTTTTAAAATCAGTACTGCATTTTTAGTTATAACAGTATAAAGTCTTTTTGATTACTATGGTAAGATTATAAAATCATTTACTTGATGGATTTAATAAAGAAATACATTTTACTGAGCAAATGTGCTCTGATATACCTCTCAGTTTACATTCTAATATGGGAAAAGAGAAATGAAGAATGATTTAGACTCATCTAGTAAATGATATCCAATTCACATAACATTATTACAAAGACCTCTTTTCCAAGACTGGGAAAACACCTCCGTGGTTCAAAGTCCTGTGCAAGCATGAGAACCTGAGTTTGAATTCCAGTCTCCTGCATAAAAGCCAGCCTTGCAGCAGGGCTCTCTGCTATGCCAGTGTTCCTATGGAGAAGGGAGGTGGAGACAGGAGACTCCTTAAAACCTTAGGGGACATCTGACCTGACATACATAGCAAAAAAAAAAAAAAAAAAAAAACAAAAAAAAAAAAAACGACAAAAAGCCTGTTTCAAACACACTGGAAAATAAGGACTGATGCCTGATGTTGTTCTCCTACCTTTGAAATGGGGAGAAAGAGGGTTCCCCAGAGGGTTCTTAGTCTCAATCATAAAAGAATTTAAGAATGAACCGAAATGGAAGCTTTTACAATTTTATTAGAATCTTAAAAGTCCTCAGGGCAGATGAGCTGGTAATTTGGCAGCTGCCTTGAGTAGGTGAATGGTGGGAAGAAGGAAAGAAAGCCTTGGAGCCATGCAAGTTTAGAGCCTGCGTGGAGGTCAGATGTGGCTGACTCGCAGCCACATGGCTGGGAGAAGGAAGCTTTAGACAAAAAATGAAGAAATACAAGATGCTAGGGACAGTTCAAAGCCTCAAAGAAAGCATGTTTATTAAGAAAGACATGAAGAAGAAAAGGAGAAATTACACTTTCCAGAAGAAGGAAAGCAGACAGACTTACAGAGATCTACATGATGGTGGCTGGTCTGGAAGGTCTAGGGGATCTGAACTAGTTCCAGGCAGGAAATATTTGCTATCTCATTAACACACCAGGTATTCCACCCATCTACTTAGCATAACTTAAGGTGAACCTGTCCTCCTAGGAATGGTTCTATAGCCAAGTAATTGACCAGTGAGACTGGGAAAGTAGGTCCTCCAACAGATAGATGTGATTTTTATAGTCTTGGCTAGTTAAACTTATGGGGCTTATTGATTAACACCTTCACAGGCACACCACGCACACACACCTGCATTCACACTAACAAATGTGTGAACACACACACACACACACACATACACACACACACACACACACACACTTTTTTTTTTCTTCTTTCTATTTGTTTTTAAAGAATGGTTCCTAGATGAGTTAGGGTATTGAGATGTGAACTTTCCTTACATTATCTGGTCTCTACCACCACACCCCTGGGCACCATTGACCCTATTGACCTTGGTAACTGAATGATGCATCAGGTGTTCCAGTGCTCAATCTCAGCCTGATGGTTCTCTCTGAGTGAGGAGGTCTTGTCTTGTCGCAGAATCAAGGATGTATCTATGAGTCTGAATAGCCACTGTGATAGGATGATCATTTACCTCACTGCATCGTTCCAGTTAGGAAGGGTCCAGATGAGAAACGGCTACCTCCAACTTTTTTCTGAATGGTGAAAATAGCTTCTAAGTCTGTCCAAACCAATGAGGTTTGACTTGTTTCAGGAAATCTAAATTTTAGAAGGCCAATGTGTGAGGTATAGATCAGTTGGAAAGAGCAGAAACAATGAAGGTGCCTGCTGAGTCCAAGAGTTTGTGCAGAGTTTAATAAACAAATGCTGACTAGTAATACAGTGCCCATTTGCTGTGTATTCAAGGTCACTTCATGGGTCCTTGTCCTGGATGAGACCCAAAGACGCAGTACTATAGCAACTGTAAAGCTCCTTGTTTTCTGTACTCTTCTTTGCACGTGTCAGCTCAGTCTGTGAGACTTGTCAATCACACAGTCACCACAATCATCTTTCCTTTCACATGTTACACCCATCCCACCAAAATTCCTCGGGTGAGAATACAAAGGTTTCATTTCTTTTTCTTTTGTAGACAGATTTCAGCTTGGAAGCAGAGATGTGATAGAAGATGGAACCCATAGAAAGGGGACAGGAGAAAAATAACACGGAACGTAGAAAACTGCCACCCATTACTTACAGTAACTGTGGATATTTTCTCTGGTAATTTTATCAGAAAAATAGTATATTTATGTGTGGCTTTAGGTATGTTTTCATATATATTGAGAAAAGGATCTCTATATATTTAGCTTGCAAAACATTTACACACTTTCAAAGGCAAATAAGAAACTGTGAAATACTTAATATGTATGATAGGGAAAATTACAGTCTTTAATACCCAGGTTATTAATGAAACATGAGCCCCAGGAGGGAAAAAATGGTTAAAAGACATAATAAAGTTCAGAGGTAGAGTCTGTTCTAGTAGAACTAAGTAAGAATATAACAGCATAATAACAATTTTCCAGAGCTTCTAGGTTGGGGAGAAGGCCAACTTTGGATGCTCATCAGTTGACATATGCTATTCTGACATACCGATTTTTAAGATAAAGCCATTTCAAAAAAAGCAGATGCAAAAGATCTCTTTGACCTGTGTGATAAAGACGAAACCCCCACATGAACGATGTCCTCTCCGTAATAGAAAGAAGGGCTACCACGGTTCTCAAGGAAAAGAGGTTGAAACCCAGTGAAATCTGCACAGACATTCCTAAGTGAAATTTTATATTTTGAGCCTCCTCACATAACTTGGTTGCTTCTTCATGATTACTCCTCCTATTCCTGCTCAGTTGACATTAGAAACTGCCTGTTTCTTATGGTCTTCTTTATGAGATCAACCAAGCTACATGAAACTTGAATTATACTTTTTCTTCTAATATTTTCTTCAGTTGAATTCTCACATCCATCTGGGATCCTAAGAGCACAGTGGTGGATGTTTTATTTCCTACATTGCTATTTACCTAGAAAACATTTGGGTAATATGCCACAGGAAGTGACTATCCCAATAGAAAAAATGTGCTTGCTCTCACATACCTTTGCCATCAGGTGCAAAGGAAGGAATACAGGCATATGACAGTGTAATTTCCAAACACTTTTGCAACATGGGAAACAAATAAGAAACATGAAAACACAGATCTAGACACATGAATATTCAGCAGAGGAACTGCACAGACTCCCATTGGTGCATTCTGGAAATACACAGCACCTCCACTTTATCTTGAGGAAAGAACACTTAATGAGGGAAAAGAGGTGATGTTAAGTGAGGCAATGTGCAATATATTTTTGATAAGCAGTCCATGATAGGAATAGCCAAGATACATCAATTAAATACTGCAGATATTAAAAATGCATATGATGAAAAAAGTCCCTAACTTACTGTATGAAATTTTCCCAAAGTACTGATTGTGTATCAGAACAGAAGAAAATCTCTCCACATACCGTTTCTGAAACATAAATGGGTAATGGAGTTTGGGAAGGTCACAAACCATTTGTGAAAACATTGCCAAATAATCTTCATCTGTTCAAATAATTGTATTTTTAAGGAATTTATGCTAAGGGAAAAATAAAAACCAAGTGAAGGCATTCAGAACATAGCAACTCAAAATAGTCCATCTTATTACAAGAATTATTTTGAGCTCAGGCACTTAAGGAAACACAAGTACAAAGATTATTCTGACCTTTGTGGCTCTTAAAACACAGGAAATTTCTAGTAGAAGATGCTCTCCCCATAACAAAAACAGCATCATTTTTGCCTTGAAAGGCAGGAATCCAAAGCTTAGGGAATATATAACTTTTTTTCATATGTTGCAGTTTTGTTTGATTTATTATTGAAAGATTTTGAATGTCCACATTTAGTTTATTACATATGCATGTATAATTCCCCAGTTAGATAAAGGAAATCTTATCCCTCTCCCTTCTAAAGCACTACCTTATAAAAATAGTGGTTTCTAACTTTATTTCTACAGGGCAGAACACCCACAGGATATCCAGAATTGTCCATCTTGCTGTGCATTAAACATTAGGAGCTGGGTGTCCTACAAGCAACCGAAAACTTAAATTCAAAACCAAATGCACAGCATCTTCGAGTCTACCTGTATTCCTGTGTACCTAATTCACTGAATAATAGCAGAACCAACTACATATCCAAAGACAGAAAATGAGTGAGGCAGGTCAATCACCAGATTAAGAATGTCCCTTTTATTACTCCCAAACATAATCCTCTCTTCTGGAGATTTACTTTGAATCCCTTAGTTTTGAGCTCTTCCCATTTTTGTTGCAGTATTTAGCTTCTTTAACTCATATCTAAGACAAGTTTAATTCATAGTCACCACTTAGCATGATGCGGGTCCACCTTTCACCAGTTTCCTTTCCCTGACTTCACTCATCTACAGTACACTCCAAATTAAACTCATTGTGTGTGAAATTCCAGAGATAAACAATTCATAAGACTTGTCTTTGTTTCTTTGCTTTGGGTTTTGGTTTTTTTGTTCTGTTTTGCTTTGCTTTGTTTTATTTTAATTTATTTTATTTTTTGACACTGGATCTCCCTGTAGCTCTAGCTGGCCTGGAACCTTCTATGTAGGAAGGTTGTCCTCCTTGCCTCTGCCTCGGGAGTGCTGGAATTAAATGTATGAGCCACTGTACTCAGCTACAATTAATGTTTTGAATGGAACACCATTCTACCTGCATGATGAAATCTCTCATGGTCCCTCTCCTGTCCAAGCTGTGATTCATCCCTTTGTCCAATGTATCCACCCCGCATATATTACCTACCCTGTAGCTACTTAGTAGTCATTGCTGATGAAACCAAATATTGTGGTTTTGGAAGGACTTTTCTCAACACATCACTTATTTTCCTTAACAACTGGTTCCAAAGCACAGGAGTAGCTACAACGGCAATTTGGATATGGCAAAGAGAAGCCTCAAAATGCTTCCTTCAAGTGGTGATGAGAGACCTTGATTTAATTAGGAAGCAAAAGAACCAAACACTGAGGTTGCTAAGGTCTGTGGTCAGCTGGTGGTGCCGACAACACGGTGGACAATAACAGGGATGATGGAGTATATGGGCTCCAGTGAGGGTGGGAGGAGGCTATGGGAGGGTGCAATTTGGGATGTGGGCATATAGATGAATAAGATTATTTGGGATGTTTTGTATGACATACACACACACAAAAAAACAGCAAATAAAAAAATGAGTTATTGGGACTGGAGAGATGGCTCAGGGGTTAAGAGGACTGACGGCTCTTGCAGACAACCTGGGTTAGATTCCCAGCACCTACATGGTGGCTATGAACCGTTCTTAACTCCAGTTCCAGGGGAATCCTACACCCTCTTCTGACCTCCACAGTATTGCATGACACGGGTGCACTCACATACATGCAAGCAATACACTCATACACACAAAAAATAAAATAAAATAAAAAGAGTTATATTTGAAGAAGCATAAAAAATTTGCTTCATGTTAATTAGTAGTGGTGATACACATTACCATTGAAATCTACCTGATTTTATATCCATGCTGACGTGTCAAGGATCTCAAAACGTAACTAACTGTGACTAGTCATAATCAGATACATAGAGATTAGAGACATATATGAAAACATCTAAGTGTTAGTACCTTTAAAAATAAAGGAGATCTTGTCTCAAAAAATAAAATAAAATAAAAAATGAGTTATATTTGAAGAAGCATAAAAAATTTGCTTCATGTTAATTAGTAGTGGTGATACACATTACCATTGAAATCTACCTGATTTTATATCCATGCTGACGTGTCAAGGATCTCAAAACGTAACTAACTGTGACTAGTCATAATCAGATACATAGAGATTAGAGACATATATGAAAACATCTAAGTGTTAGTACCTTTAAAAATAAAGGAGATCTTGTCTCAAAAAAAAGACCAAAAAATGAGTTTTTCTGTATGAAACAGTATATTTTAAAATGAAATGGAGATCTTTTTAAAAGGTTAAAAACATCATTCAGAAGAGGGCTTTGGATTCCCCTGGAACTGGAGTTAAGGACATTTCATAGCCGCCATGTGGGTGCTGGGAATCGAACCTGGGTCCTCTGCAAGAGCAGTCAGTGCTCTTAACTGCTGAGCCATCTCTCCAGCCCCACTGAACAACACGTGTGCACTCACATACATGGAGGCAATACACTCATACACATAAAATTAAAATAATAAATAAAATATTTTTAAAACCTCGTTCAATTTTCTGTCTTATAGGGTTTATACTGAGTTCAATATCATATAACTGTATTAATTCAACTGTGAACCTAAAAACTTACAGCCACTATTGAAGGAGATGCATCTTTGCTCTGGAAATTGATATTGACTATGTTAATGCTGTAATGAAATGCTTCTTCTAATCATGTGGTTATTAAATAATTTTTTAAAAATCTCAAAATAAGTACAAAAGTACAAAAATAACAGACCCATTTCATTATTCAAAATCATTTTGTTCAATGAAAAAAGAGCTGGTTTAGGTACATTAGAGATATGATATCGGGAACACGTAACTCTTATCTTTCAAGTGATTTCTCTACCCAATTAAGGAGCCTAGTCCCCATCCTGTGTCTCATTATAATTCAATTTACTGGCCCTTGTTCAACTCAACATGTAAGTACTTACTAACCTGCTTCTTTTCCTTTACCTGTTTTCATTTCCTCACAAAAGCACCTAAACGATGTAAAATGTTTGGTGAATAATCACCTAAATTTTTCTTCTATTCATCTGTCTTATAGCAATTTATTTCACAGGCCTAGATGGAAATACAAATTAATATGAAGCAAACAAAAATTCATTCAAACAAAATGAACAACTGAAAGAAAAACCATAAAAGGGTAAAAATGAAATTTTGACTCTCTTACTTAAGAATGTGCTTATAAAGATTTTCAGATAAATATACTTCTCATTGCTGATTATGTATACTATATATTTTAATCAAACTGTCAGGTAACTAGTTAGATGTTAGCAGGCTTGGAAGACACTGGGGCTGAATCCTCCCTCATAGTCTATAGCTTATAAAACCAAGGAGTGAAACTCTAATTACTGGTCAGAAGAATGGGTTCCAAGTAGTGTTTCTGGTTCTAGGTGCAAAGGTGACATGCTGAATGCCCAGAAATTACCTAACAGTTATCTAAATATGGTTCCAAGAGCCATGAAGTTTGTAAGATTACTGTAAAGCAAGAGACTTTCTGATTAAGAACCAGACTATAACATCACCAACTCTTGTAAGAGTCAATTAAATGGGGCTATCAATCGTATGACCAGGATAGAGTCCCTCAGGAAAAGCTGGTTCTTCAGGAGATTTTTAAATTATATTAACACAAATGACAGAATGCCTGAAATCCAGTGGGGGGCTATGGGAGGATGTCAGTGGGGAAAGGGGTAGAAAGATGATAAAGAATTTCTGTATAAAATACTAAAAAAAAAAACAATAAAAATTAACATAAGGTCCACTCAAAATATGGATAAGTGGAGGTAGAGAAAGTGCTCAGCGGTTAAGAGCACTGGCCTCTTGTCCAGAGGACCTGGGTTAGATTCCCAGTACCCACATGGAATCCCAGTGCCCTCTTCTGGCTTCTATGGGCTTTTCATGACATAGTTGCACTTACATACATGCAGGAGAAACAGTCATATGCTCTCGGAGGCGGAGGCAGGTGGATCTTTGTGAGTTTAAGGTCAGCCTGTCTACACAGTGAGTTCCAAGCCAGCTAGGGCTACAGGGAGACCCTGTATCAAAAAAAAAAAAAAGACCAAAAATAAAATAAAATTAAAATGTACTATAGATATATGCAACGGTCCCTTTGGCCCTTGGCCATTCTCCCCTCTTGAGGATGTGCTCTATTTTAATCTGTAATAAACTCTACCCAGGTTCACTATATATCTCTTCAGAATTCTTCTGATAAAGATTCCAAAGACAGAATTTCAGGACAGGATGCAGGTGACACATCAACTTGAATGACTTGTTTATGTAGGTTTCCTATAATAAATTGATGGCTTAAAAATATATGAAGGACACTTTGGTTTGTTGACATAGACAAGTATTCTAGATAGAGCATTTCATAAGAAATAAATATGAGTTTTTATATAATCATAACATGATTTCCTTTATTATGCAATTAAATAGACACATACATAGATATATTTAGATGATATATAAAATGATAATGTGGACTTTCTGATATTTATTTTTGGTTTACTTTTAGCTTCTGATTACATTTATTTTTATATTTATTATAAGCACACATAAATTTTTAATATTTAATTTATTATTTTATTTTATGTGTATGAGCATATTGCCCACACGTATGTAAATACACCCATGTTGTACAATGCCCTGTGGAGGTCAGAAGAAGCTTTCCGATCTCCTAGAGCTGGAGTTGTGGACAGTTGTTGGGCCCCATGTGGATGCTGGGAACTGCACCTGGTTCCTCGGCAAGAGGAGATGGTGCCTTCACTGCTGACATAGTTCTTCAGCACCATGTATTAGTTTTTAAGAAGGGAAAGGAGATGCAAAGATTCCACTTTGTATAGCTTTCTATTGGTATCATCTCCTCTCCACAACATCATCTGCATAGGATAACATAAGACAGCCAGTTAAATCTAAATGTCAGATAAAGTTAACTTTCCTTGAATAATGAATAACCTATAAGGTATATCTCATATCTCATAGATAAAACATATCTGAGATGTTATATGAGATTAAAATGTAGCATGTGCTCTTCCTAAATACTGCATGTATCCTTTTCTAATTTGCTAATCACGGTTGCTGTGCTCAGGCATCCACAGTTTTATAGATTCTGAAAATTTTGTGATAAGTCACATTGCTGAAATGATGACAGAAACAAAATCTGATATGTACATAAATCTAGGAGCTTATAAGGTACTCTACATAAATATTTCCAGTTTCCTTAGTAACATGGTGAGGTGCTCACTTTACCAAAGAGGATACTGAGGCTCAGAGAAGGGAAGTGATCTGGTGCTTTTATGACAACCATCCTATCAAATTAAAAATACAAGAATAGACAATGTTCTATGCTTATTACTTCATGATGTGTTTCTTGTGGTAGTCATTAATTATGTACACAGTATCTGTTTAATCAGCATATAGCCAGGTGTTTTTAAAAAGTATACAGGCTAGCATGGTGGTATGTATCAACCATCTCAGCACTAAAGAGTCTAAGGCAGAAAGATCACAAGTTGGAGGTCAGTTTGGGCTGCATAAGGATTTCAAGGTCATCCAAGCTTATTGAGCAAAAGTGCTATTTCAAAAGCAAACAAACAGACAAAAAACTTACAATGAGAAGTTCGGTGTGAGCCTTTGTGCCTTACTCATGTTTACTCTGAATCACTCATACTTTCAATTTCCTTTCTTTGAAATAACTGTGACCTCATCTACTTTTGTCAGATTGAATGTTTTACTGCTATTGAATGCGTGTTTCTTCTGAAAACTGACCTAACTGCCATATTATAAGTCACTTGCCTCTCTTGTAGATTGAGAGATTCTTCTTTACACATGCACAGTACAGTTCCATCATCAGGGTTGTTGTGACTAGGTTGCCAGTCTTTATTCGCTGCTGGACTGAGTTCTCTGAAGGTAGTAGTAGCCTTGTTATCCCCTAATGAACGTATGCTTAATATTGCATGTAGCAATGATCAAATTTATCTGTCTATCCAACAACCAACTCTTGCAGAGATCAATCACTCAGTGGAGAAAGTATGACATGCATAAAGCTCATGCTTGTTTGCATTAATTGAGGAATATATTTTGATTATAGTATGACAATGGCCAATATATTGCTTTTTTTAAACATTACCTTTCTTGGTATTTTTTTAAAAAATTTTTTAATTAGAAGAAGCACTTCATTACAACAGCACTGACATATTCAATCACAATTTCCAGAGCTAAGATGCTTCTCTTTCAAAATTGGCTGTAATTTTTTAGGTTTACAGTTGAATTAATATAGTTATACAATACTGTACTCCGTATAAACCCTATAAGACATAAAATTAAATGATCTCCTTTTCATTATTAAAACACGGTTTCATATAGAAAAAATTCATTTTAATACAACTGACACTAAGATGCACATGCATTTCTAATCTCTATATATTTCACTATTACTAGTCACAGTCGTGCTTTGTATATTCCAAATCCAACTGGTATTATCTTAACTGATTTCCTTTACTGAAGACATTCAAAATTTTATGTCTAGTTTTGATAAATAAAATATTCTTTTCAGAATGAGCTAGTAAAGAAGAATATTGGTAACACACCATTTAAAAATGTTTATCTAGAGATAATCTTTACTTACCATAAATACATGATATAATTTCTACCAACTGGGATATACTATAAAAATAATGTTTGATAGTTTAGAGAAAGTTCCATGGGCTGCTGAGAAGAATGTGTATTCTTTGGTGCTTGATTAAAATGCTCTGTAGATATATATTAGGCTCATTAGATTTATGATGTCATATGACTTCAGTTTCTCTATTTAATTTTTTCCTCATGACCTATCTATTAGTGACAGTGGAGATATTGAAGTCACCCACTGTTAGTGTGTTATAATTAAGTTGTAGTTTTAGATCTAATTGCTTTTTTTAAATGAAATCATGTGTCCGTGTGTTTGGTACATATATGTTTAGGGTTCTAATATTCTGTTGGTGAACTTTCCTTCCTTAGCACTTCTGACTAGCTTTAGTTTGAGGTCTGCTTAGTCAGATATGAGAATAGCTATGCTTGCTTGTTTCTTAGGTTCATTTGCTTGGAACGCTTTTGTCCTTCCTTTCACCCTAAAGTGTCCTTGACAGTGAGCTGAGGTTTTTGGAAACAGAAAAACGATGGGTCCCATTCTCTAATTCAGTCTGTTAGTCCATGTCTCTATTTTGGAAAGCAGAGGATATTAATGTTCAAATGTGTATTAATGTCTTCGTTTTGTTGGTTTCCGGTGCTTCCTCGATCTCTTTTCATTGCCTGCCTTAGCACGCTCATTTGTTTCCTGTTGCTTCTTGAGTGTTTTTATCCTTTTGTTCACATTGAAAGATGGTAATTCCTTTTGTGATAGCCTAGTAGATACGCTTTCCTTTAATTTGCTTTTTTAATCGAGGAAAGTTTTTATTTCTCCTTCAATTTTAATAAACCTTTTGTCTGGAGTAAGACTATGAGTTGACAGCTTTGGTCTTTCAGGACTTGAAATATATTTCTCCAGGTTCATCTGGCTTTAAGATTGAGATTTCTGTTTGAAAGACAGTGTTGTTCTAAGGGGTCTTTCTTTATAAGTGACGTGGCCTTTCCCTCTTCAGTCTTCAATACTCTTTCTTTATTTTGTGTTTTCAATGTTTTCACTATAATTCGAAATGAAACATTTCTTTTATGGTTCTGCCTATTTGGTATTCTGTAGGTCTCTTGTACTTAGAAGGGTATTTCTTTCTTCAAGTTCGGGAAATTCTCTTCTATGATTTACCAAAGATATTTTCCATGCCTTCACTATGGTATTCTTCACCTTCTTCTGTTCCCATAATTAGAAGATTGGATCTTTTTATGGTGTCCTAAAACTTTCACTTGTTCCTTTCAATATTTTTTTTCTCTTCAACTTTTATTTAGGGATCTACATTCCTTTACTTTTACTCTTACCTCTGACTCTCTTCAACCTGTTCACTGTGTTCGTGAAGCTTTTCATTGAGGTTTTTGTTTGACTTATTGAGTTTTTAATTTACAGCATCATTTCAGTTTCTGTTCTTGTTGCCTCTTTGAGTTTTACCGGCTTATAAGAACCAGGAGAGATGCAGGATTCCTAGTATATTATTGACTTTCTGTGATGAAAGCTAAGTGTAATCTGTTAATGCACAAACTTATTGTGGGAACTTAAATACACTGATCATCCTCAGTGACCTGAGTCAGAGATCTCCAGCTATCAGGTTTGCGAGTCCATACTTCCTTGGACTCCCAGACAATGACTGATCATGACAGACCTTATAGAGTCAGACTGTTTCTGTACCCTGTAAGCCTCCTCTAGCAATACATTTTTCTTAGAACTTCTCTTTAGTCTGTCTGAGTCAATCTGAGAATTATCCTATCTGAAACTCACTCTGATCGCTATTCCCTTCCTTTCTCCTCTCCTTTCCCATGGGTCAGATCTGCACCATGGACTCAAGGCCTTCCCTGTTCCCCATCAGTTATCTATCAAAGGAATTATTCCAACAAATCACCTGTATGTCTTATCCTAATTCAGGGTGCTCTTGGAATGCCTATGTAGAGACATTCACCATATCTTCAAGAGAGGTGGGCATCTTCTCTTTGGTTCCCTTCTCTCTCACTTTAGAATCCAACAAAACCATTAGCCACTGAAAGGGTGGCAAGAAGTGCAGATCAAAGTGATATCATCATTCCTACAAAAATAACTCAAAGCCACAATATATCATATTAAGTTTGAAAAAGCATTTTCATTTCAACAAAATTCCTACACAATTCCTTCCATCAACCAATGGACACATTGGAATTCTGAAACAATTCTGAAAAGCTAAAGCAAGTTTATAACTTGTAGTTCAATTAAGTTCATTGTCAAGAGTGCTACTTGACTAGCCAGTATTTAGTCAGGTAAATAAATCTTAAATGATACATGATGAGCTTTAAAATGTATTTATGTTTTAAAGAGTTTATTTCTAATGTGGATATTGATTTCTCAAAGATAGAAATGGAAGGTACTAGTTTCTGCTTAAGAGGAAAATACTGCTGAGTTGTGTATGCTGGTACAAAGGGGTTTATTAAGGTACTTACTAACTGCATCCATACACACGAGGGGTAACGTCACCAAGGATTCTGGCTTTCCCCAAACATGGATTTAAAGCAGCAATGCTATTTCTTCAGCTACATCTTTTTACAGTAAGGAAAAGTCAGTAGGTATGTATACGAACAAAAACATCTGACAAATAGAAAAGTGAAAGATCGTGAAAGAAACAAGGTATAGAGTTGTGAAAGTTAAGGAAATATAATGATAGCTTGAAAATAGGCACGATACCACCATAGGAATGTCCCAATTCCTCCTCTGAGATATTTTCATGCTTAGCTGGTATTTATATGAGCCAGACCATAATAATTAGCATCACATGCTTAAGATAAGGTTTTTCCTGAGTGCTTTGTGTCCATTTCTCATTTTCCTGTTACAAAGCCCTCTGTGGCAGCAAGATCCATTTTCCTCACTGTCAGATGAGGACACCCCTGGGAAAAAGGAACCTCAAGTAGAAAATTTCTTGCATGGGATTGGCCTGTGGGTCTATCTCTGAGGCATTTCCTTGTATGTTGAGTGATGTGGAAGGGCCTAGTCAGGCCAAGGGTTGTTTAAGAAACAGGGTGACGGAGGACCAGTGAAGCAAGGCCTTAAGCAGCCGTCCTCCACCGTCCCTGCTTTAGTTCCTGCCTCCAGGTTCACACCTTGCTTGCGTTTCTGCCTTGGCTTCTCTCAATGATGGACTGCGATCTGGAAATGGAAGCCAAATGAACTTTTTTCTTCCCAGATTGATGTTGGTGAGAGTGTTTTCTCACAGCAACAAAAAGGGACCTAGGACTTTGTAGTCCAAGCCTTCATCCACAATGCTGTTCTTTTACCCAAATGTTCTGTGTCTTGATCATCTCTTTTGCAGGAGGAAAACGCCACCTTTTTTATTCTCCTTTATTCTGGAAATTCCCTCTTGGATGTCACTTTTTAAGAACTGTCTACTCATCTAGATATGTGTGTATATGAACCTCACACTCTTCATGGTACGAAAAAGAGATGCTGCAAACTGAAGACTGAAGCAATGCAGTGTCTTCAAACGCATCAACTGATGAGACAGAACTGGTGATGCACATTTATGCTGTTGACCTATTTTACACATAGACTTCACAAAATAAAAGGGAAATAAATAACAAGGTTCCTTGGAGTTCATTATTTTATAGTAATGCAAACTCAAAAAGGACAAATATTTAGTTTTCTTTGATTTATGGATGCAAGATTATTTTATAGAGTCGTGTGCATGTACATATGCACGCACACAATGCATATGTATGTGTGTGTGCACGCACACGTGCGCTCGCCACAAAATTGAAACGAAAACTGGCAGACAGATAAGGGAGAGAGGAAAAAGGAAGGAGACAATATGTGACAGACGTGCAGTGAGTAGGATGAGAATACATGATGTACTCAATAGAAATTGTCATTATTATGAAACACAATGCTATCTACCATAAATATAAACGAATAAAATTTAAATTTAAAAATAAAAATATGTTTGACTGTAAGTACACACACACACACACACACACACACAGATACTATGAATTCTAAAAATTATTGCCAAATTTAGAATTCTCCATGTCCTAATTCTGCAATTTATTGCAAATATCTACAGTATATTTTATCTTTGATCACAGAGGTTTCATTTACCTCTATTTTTAGAAAAAATACAAAGTATTTATTGATATTAATTAAAAGTAAATGCTTTTATATGATTCAATAAACAAAAATGACTTACTGTTTGGTCACTTATTTTCGCTTCTTTAAAATGTTTTATCTTTATGTAATGTATAACTATACTATACACCAGCTCATAAATCAGCTTCAAACACACAATAAGAATTATATAAATGCATCTTACTCTACTTAAATTGTTTTGTTGTCAAATATTATATTTGCGTTGTATTTTAAAAATCCAACTTTACTCTTCTGACTTTATAATTTAATGACAAAATGATTTTGTTCTTATTGTTCTTAAAACCACTACTTGATTTATTTTTGCTTTGTCTTCCTAAAAGTTGTTCAGCAGCTTAATTAGATATTCATTTTGACATTCTGGTCCCAGAAGAAATAACATTAACTCCATACTTATCCATCTGGCTATCAGTTATAGCTTGTGAATTGCTACTTGTAATTTTCCAGGGACATGTGGGCGCCCTTCCAGTTAGGCTATTAAAATCCCTTACACTCTAACAACATGCTAATTAATATCCTCTCACATTTGTGAATGCAAAGCAAAAACAACACTGTAGAGAGGAAATTTCACTTCTTCAGTATTAACATGAAGAAAATTTAGATTAAAAGTTAAGGCAGCAATTCTTTATATGCCTACATCTTCCAAGGAGCCAAATCCTTTTACCTTAATTTTTATGAAAATGTTTAATTCACAAATTATCTTAAATCTAATATCCATCATCTAAAAAATTTGTACTGTGAAGAAGTATCTTTTCATCCACATTCAGAAAAGGGTGTTTCCTAGCAACCCCATACAATCAGAACCAATCCTTGCCTGAATTATGACTAAAAGTGTTGTTAGAAGAATCATTTGCATGAGAAAGAGACCTATGTCTGTTCTGATTAGGGACAACAGTTCTTTCCTAATATTGGTCAGCAGTAGTCCCAAATCAGGCAGCTGTTTAGGGACGTCTTTGTTGTCATGAAATTTTGCCTGAGGAAGGCAAACATTATCTGTCCATACAAGGGTACTGGGGCACTGAAATTGGAGGTTAATCCGGGTGAATATGACTAGAGATTTCATTACACACTGTACTAAAGTAGGTTGCTTTTCTTATTTGGTTTTAATTTCCTATTCATATTTATATCTTTTCTCCTTGTAAACATCCGTTGCTGTTTATAATAAGGATTTCACCTTAGATACTGATTTTATAGAGAATAGTTATTGCTTTGTTTAATTTGGGTCTTTTGCAAATACACATGCATTTGCATGTAATTTTTCCTTTATTAAATTACAACTGTTGACCCTGAACACAGATTTCAGAAGTTTGTTTCAAATTAATTCAGGCTCAATAGACATTTTCACACAGTAGTAATACAAGTCAAAGAGCTCTAATTTATTCATTTACATTTGGAAAAAAATATTTTTTAGAATAAAATAAATAGAAAGCTTCAGCTAGTTCTTGTCTTATGTGTCTTTCTGCCTGCTCTGGAAGCTAGTTCCCATTGCTGATTTTTTGAGTTTGTGTCATTGTCCTTTCAGATCCATAAAAGCAAGAAACATAAAAACACCCTCTATCACCTGGGACAGAAAAGTGCACTTAAGACTAAATAAAACATAAAAATTATCACAATCAAATACACTATGATTATTGCTGTGATTGGAGCCTTAGAGGTAGGAGGGAGGGGGAGGTCCAGAGGAACTTGCAGCTCAATGTTAGAATTCCTACCTGGAACTGGATCAGTTAAAACATTTACTTCACAGACAATTTTAGAACAAATTAGCCAAGAATTTATACCAGGATATAAACAAGGTAGACAAAGAGACAACAAATATAAAAAAATTAGACTGATCTAAAATTATTCTTTGGACTTTATTACATAATAAATTACCTAGTTTAACAAATGAAATACCAAGAGTGCCAGCAGGAACTGCAAATCTGTCAGTACTTGACCTTTTGGTTAATGTGATGTAATGGTCCTCTTCTCAGAGAGCATGGAACTAATAGACACACCCAACGTTTACATCAAATTATTGAATTTTAAATAGAATTTATTTTTTTTAACTTTGACAAAAACTTTACTGAGAATTTCATACATGCATATAAGGTGTTTTGATCAAATTCATGCCCACTCGCTCCCCTCCAACATTCCCCCTTCTGAAGAGGTAACCCTAAAATTTTTAAGGATTAGATACAAGCTCCATTAAAAAAAATCATTTAAAGAAATTATTTTAGAAAATGGAAAATGCTCTAATTTTAAAAACTCTCGAATCTCATTTTCTTTTACATTTGAAACATTTTATTTAATAAATATTACTATATGGTTTTTTTCAACCAAATTTTTCTTTGATAAATGATGTGTTGGGGCACCCCAAGATTGGCCATAGCTAGACAATGTCACAAGCAAGCCCCAGATAAACCCAGTAGTTAAAGCTAAAGGCAGTTAACTCAAATGTGGGAAAGGAAAAGTATGACCCAGCTGCACCAAGGTGTGGGTTTGAGAAGAGGTTGGGGTGCACCTGGTTGCTCCTGCTAACGGCAGATTTATGGCTTCTGTACTTTCCACTCGGCTTGCTCTTGCAGAATATAAATTGTTCCCTTGCAGAATAGAAATGGTTAGAGGGGCTTTCCACCCCTAAGCTTGGGAACTTAAACTTTTCATCCCCGAATGTGATTATTCTGTAAAAAAGCTTGCCCTAAGAATGGCTCAGGGACCCTGATGCCAAGTGTAGTCACCAGCTATATAAAGACTTTCTTTTGGCAATGCTCTGTCTGAGTGGTCTTCTTTGGTGAAACAGCCTCATAACAATGACATTGAACTGTTTTTTTTCTTTTTAGGAGGTCCATAATATTTTGTTTTAATAGTTCATGAATTATATATCAAGCAGGAAAAAAATAAAGACATGAATAATTTTTTCTAGAAAATAACCACAAAACTATCTTGTATGAAAAAAACATTATTAGAAGTGATAGGATTTGAATTTGATGGTGCTGAATGTAAAAAATCAGTGTATCAAATTAAATGTATTACATCTTATAACCAATAAGATCTTCTAGTATTTCAGTTGCTTATGTTTTCATCAATACCACTTAACAATTTTCCATAGATTTTTAAAAACATAATTGGTTACTATTTCCTGAGCATGGTCTGTATCACCTCAGGGTAAATTACTTTAAACAGAATGCATTTTTGTCAATTGCAAAGCAAAAGAAATCAAATAATGAGTGTGGAAATGTTTGCTATTTCTATTTCTAAATAATTGGGGGAAGTAATTGGCAGTATTTTCAAGTCCTTTTAGGTGAAAAAGCATTGGGATTCCCTTCACTCTCCCCAATTCCCTTATTTCTCACACCCTCACCATTCTATTTAATGTACTTGTGCTGAATAATCTTGGTTGTCAATTTGACTGCATCTGGAATTAACTGAAATGAGAGAGACTTTTTTGATAAGACAGTTTGATAAAGGAAGACCCACCTTAAATGTTGGCATTACCTTCTGATGACACCCCATACGAAAGGTCATGGCAGAAGAAAGCTGTTGCTTTTTGCCTACTTGCCTTCTCTCTCTCTGTGCATTCATGTTGTTGGTATGGCATTCCTTCACTGAGTAGAACCAACTTCTTTGGACTTCAATGGAAGACTAGTAGACCTATAAGAATCGTTCAAGCATTCAGTGTCAGATTGGGTCTGCTGAGACATCCAGCCTTGTGGAATAAGCAATTACCAGATTCTCAGCCTCTCCAGTGTGGTACAGTCACTGTTGGACTACTCAGATTCTATCCTGTATGCCAATCTAAAATAAATAAATAAATAAATAAATAAACAAATTAATAAATAAATAAATAAGCACAACAGCAGGGTGAGACTCTTGACTCAGATGTACACGACTGAGCTTTTCCAAACTCAATTCCCTAGATTCATATAAATATATATCAATATATTCATTAAATCAGTTCTCTTCCTTTAGAGAATCCTGACTAATACAGCACTCTATGAGATTCCTCAAAAAGCTCAAAATTGTTCTTCCATGTGACTCTTGGGCATATATCCATTCTAAGTTAACTAAAATTGTTTTCTTCCTCTTCTATCTTTGTGGATAGTTTTTCTGAGTTGGAAAGAGATTTTTGTCTAATTATTTTACTACAATAGTATATGATATATATAGTCATATTTTATGGATTTACAATATCCATTCTTAATTATGTTGATTATATTAAGAAAAGTAAATTGAAGAATACATATTTAAAAGTTCAAAGCTATCATCCTGCTATAAGAGAGAAAATGTGATTGTCTTTCTGAATCAGAGTTACCTCAGTCAGAATGATTGTTTCTAGTTTACACATTTAAGTGAAAATTTCATAATTTCATATTTTGAAGAGCTGAATAATATTCCATTAGGTATGTGTACCACAATCAAGATTGTTCCTAATGTATGACTGTTATAAAGGGCCATAGTGAACATGAATGAATAGGTATTTTTATTAATTTTAGTTAACTTAGAATGTGGACTTAATTGTAGGCAATCTAAATGATTTGAAAAGTGGAAACCAATATTCTCCTTTCTATATAGTAGCATAGATATAATACATAATTTGTTTTCAAGATAAACAACAAATAGTCTTTTACTTTACTTTTATTTTTTGATTGAATTTTTTGAATTTCATACAATATATTTTCATTGAATTTAGATCTCCTCCCTATTTGCAACCCCCTTGCTACCTACAACCCAATTTCTTGTTCTCTATTATGTATACATATATATATATATATAATATGTATGTATGTATATAGATAGTTCTAGATATATCATTTTTAAGGCCTATATAGTCAAATTTGTGTCCCCAAATGCCCTTCTGAGTGGGTTCATTCATTGGAGGCCGGTTGGCCTACCAAAATTCAGACCCTTAAAAGAGACTGACTACCTCCCCAGCAGCCATTGGTTGTTGCCAGTAGTTTTTTAGATAGAGTTGGGAGTTCTTATCAGCTTCCCCACATCAATGTTGTGGTTTTTGTCTTACTTGAGCTTATGGGCAACTTCTGAATGTTGGTATCATTGCTGTGAGTTCATATAAGTAACTTCTTAGCTCTCTGGAAAACTCTGTTTCCTTGTGGTCATCTGCCACTTCTGGCTCTTACACTTTTCATGCTCTCTCTTCTGAAATGTCAGCTTTGAATTCTTAGACATGCATGTTTCAGCTGGAAAATCCAGAGAGGTTAGGAAACAAATACATGCCCATGGTGGGGATGGGGAAGGATTCATGGAAGAAGCAGTAGAATGCAGAGATGTAAAGGGGGAAAGGGGAATAACAGAGTAGGAATTGCTAAATGGGGTTGTGAATGGCAGGGCAGGAGAGAGGAGTATGGTGAGAGATAACTAACACTAAATGTCTTTAGAAAAGCCATATGGAGACCTACCACTACAGAAGCTTCTTAAAGTATGCTGATATGCATTATGAAAAGAGATTAACAGGAGTTACCTCATAACCAATAGTCTTGAAGTAAGAGGACTTAACAATCCTGTTGGTAATGCATGTCTATCCTAAATTCACTAGGCACTTTCGGTGGGTGACCCTAGCTAGCTTGATTAAAACAAAAACATATTTTCCATATCTTTTTGACAAGATGCTTTTGCAAATTCCAGCATGACACACATAAAAGTTAGGCTCTTACCCAAAGAAAGGGACAACAGGGCACTGTCCTTCTAGATGATGTTTCCAAAATGGACTCAAAGTCTTTGAGGAAGATTACTGTGCTGTATAGCTTCAGTCAACTTGATACACTTGGGTTGAAGGAGCCTCAACTGGAGAATTGCCTCCATCGGACTGGCCTGTGGACATGTCTGTGGGGCATCGTCTTGATTATCTAGTGATGTCGGAGGGTCTAGTCCACTGTGGGTGGTGTCACCCCTGGGCAGGTGGGACTATGTTGCATAAAAAAGTAGCCTGAGCATGGGTCAGGGGAGCATACCACTAAGCAGCATTCCTCCATGGTCTGTGGTTCAGCTCCTGCCTCCAGGTTCCTACCCTGAGTTCCTACCTTGGGCTCCCTGATGAACTGTGACCCTGGAGGTATAAGCTAAATAAACTTCAAGTTGGTATTGGTCAGAGTATTTTGTCATAGAAATTGAGAGACAAACTAGAACAACTCCCTTGTGTCTCAGGTTTACAAAGTTTTATACACATTTTAGAGGAACATCTCAGAACATTGAAATGTAACTTGAGAGCATAACAAAAAGAAAAATTTCCTAGGCTAAGCTGGGGCCTGCTACCCATTTCACTTGTTCCATGCTGATGAAATGCACAGAAAACTAAATAAGAATATTAAAATAAAAAAAATAAATCTTTAAAAGTAAAAGAAGAGTTTCAAAATAAGAGTCTGGAACCATACCTCTTCTTTCCAACAGAGAAAACGAAGCCTTTTATTTGTAATCTGTATTTCTCCTAATCGTACACGATTTACACTAAGCAGAGCAAATCTTTGAAAATTTAGCAAATCTGTTCATTGTTACTTCTCTATGCCTTTTTCCTATGTTTTAAAATTATTATTATTATTAGCATCATTAACATTATTAAACTGGGTCTTCCTCTATTCCCAGCTGGCCTGGAACTTGCTATGTAGGCAAGACTGGCCCCAATCTCACAGTGATCTGTCAGCCTCTACCTCCCAAATGCTGGGATTAAAGGATTATATGGATAGGACAAGAAACAGAGGTAAAAAATACCAAAGGAAATATAGAGGAGTTTCAATTGCTATTTGAGGATTATAACTTTTACTAGATAGAGAGCTACACAGCAGGAAACTATCTTTTTTACATATTAGTGTAATTGATTTGGATGATTATCTTTTATTTCTTTTTTTATTTTTGTTAATATAGGTTATGTTACATAACAAATAAGCATACAGCATATGCATATACATATATATATATATATATAAATATATCACAGGATAACCTGGGTGTGCTGGTGCACACCTTTAATCCCAGCATGCTAGAGGCAGAAGCAGGCAGATCTCTGTGAGTTCAAGCTCTGCGTAGTCTACATAGTGAGTTTCAGGTGAGTTGGGGCTATAGGGAGACCCTATCTAAAAAAAAAAACAAAACAAAAAAATCCACACAGGAAGAATATCATCTGATATCTCACATATATGTGGAGTTAAGTATCTTTCTTACTGTATGACAATTTTTGTAACTCTCGGTTGACTCTGTCCTTTGAGTGTTGGTCTTTTAGTAGACAATGTGTGGCATGATAAACGCTTAGCAAACATCTGCGTGATATTTAATGATTCAAAATGATCAAAATACATTTCTGTAAAAATTGGCTTAATCTTTTGGGCTGCAAAATGAATCTTTATTGGGCATTATAAATGGGGGTAACTTCTTGATAAAATTTTGGTGACATTCTAAGCAGGATAATTAATGCAGAAGGGAATTTACCAGGAAAATATTTCCCACAGTGGGGCAATAAGATAGTGACACTGAACTGAGAAATGGTAGAGTGGAATCTAGCTTGGGGATAAACAGAAACAAGGGGTACTCTGGACACCTAAGAAACACATGCCAAATAGGAATCAATGCTGGGGAAATAGCTCCAACAGGAAAGTACTTTCCAGTCAAGCATGACTACCTGGGTTTGATGCCCAGAACCCACATGAAAAAAATGAGCATAGTGATATATGCTTGTAATCTCAGTGATGGGGAAGCAGATCCACTGAGGAGAAAAGAGAAGCCTAGCAGGTCCCTGGAAGGCCAGCCTACTGTACTTGGTGAGCTCCAGGCCAGTCAAAGACCCTTTATCAGAAACAAAGTGGATGTTACCTAAGAAACAACATCCAAGGCTGACCTTTGGCCTCCACACATATGCACAAACATGACCATGTGCATACATAAACACACACACACACACACACACACACACACACACAGAATAGAAATGAAAGCCAATGTCTCCGTATCTGAAGCCTTGTCAGAAGGTCAGGGAGCATAATAACTTAAAGCCATTTATTCTCAGACTTTCATCACTTGCTGGAGATTCAAATATCTGGGAGAGAGCTCTGATTAATGTCCCATAATGGAAGGCTGCCTATGGAATTGCAGTCCTAGGAAGACCACAAAAAGTAAGGAAGAATGATTTGTCCACTAGGAAATGAAGTAGAATTGCAAAGGAATAATGAATTCTGTGCAACTGAAAAATGACAAATTACTTTGTTCAATAAGTATTTCCTCCTATATAACTTTTGATACTTCATAAAAAGTCAATTATTTAATAATTTTGATAACTCTGAATTTTTATATAAGTGATACAACACGTTCTTATTAGTTGAAAAAATAACTTCTGGGTTCAGAATGCAATCAGTGCAATGAAACTCATTTCTCCAGCACATGCAGCTCAGGAATTTTTTTGAGTCTATACACTCTATACAGGTCACTATATACACTCTATACGGGTCTCTCTCTCTCTCTCTCTCTCTCTCTCTCTCTCTCTCGTTTCTCTCCGTGTGTGTGTGTGTGTGTGTGTGCGTGTGTGTGTGTGTGTGTGTATCTTTGAGCAGGGCCTGAAAATATGTATACCTTTGAAACAAAGGAATATTGTACAATTAAAATTCCCCAGGACCATTTACTACTTACTTATTTTTTTCTTTGACTGTCTGAGGTTTTCCCCATTTTAAAATTTTCTGAAAAATAGAGCCAATCACAGAAGGTCCAACTCCACATTTGAGTGCTCATTCAAGTGTGTTCCTCTCTAAAAAAGACTGAAAAGAACATGGGAAACGCGCTTTAGTTTTGTTTTTAAAGAACCCCCACTTTCTCCATAGTATCTGGTACACTGTTTTTGAGTAAAGATTATGCCATACTCAACAAAATTAGTAGGTTGACCACGTTCTAGTAGGTGAACCCACACCAAAGGGCATTTGGGGACACAAATCTGCCTCTCATGGCATCTCTCTGGAGAGAGAGAGGGAGAAAGAGAGAGAGAAAGAAAGAGAGAGAGAGAGAGAGAGAGAGAGAGAGAGAGAGAGAGAAACAGGTAGGAGCCAGTAAGGGGGGTACAGATATGGGAGCAAATGGTGATCTAAATAAGATAAAAATACATTGTATGAAATACACATTTTAATTAAATTATTAATTTTAAAATTAAAAATTCTCTTGATCTGGGCCACTAGAGTAGATGACTCAAGATTAAGTCACTTATGACTTAAAAACAGCACATTCTTTCTCTTCCAAGTGCTCCTAGAAAGTCTTGATTTCGTAGATTTCCTCATCCCTTGAAGGAATTACCAAAAGATATGAGGTGCTTATTTCTCTTCTTTGATTTAGTAAAGAAAGAGCCAGGCCACTAAAAATGACCTCAGACATATCCAGCAAGAATCTTCTTTAGGTAAGTGTTACTGCTGCAATCACTCTAGTCTCGATCCTTCGCTGAGGAGAGAACCACTATTTGTGCGAGATTAGGAAACTCATCTCACACACAGGCCTTTTTCCTATCAAATCTTTCCTGGGTTCAAAACAACACAGATAACATATACACACTTTCAAAGCTCTATTAGGAATAAAGATAGGAATCAAACATATGGAGATCAAAATAGCTGCTTCCTTATTTATAAAGCTGAGTTGGAGAACACTGTTTGTACCTGTGTCCAAAACAGACTTACTAACTTGCAGCCTATAAACTAGTCCCGAGGACACGATACCCAGAAGTTCAAAGGAGAAGCACCAGGCATACCTGCAGTTATTTACTCCTCATCCCCACCAGCCCTGAAGCGCCAGCCTTTCTACTAAGTGCTGCTCGCCACTCAGTGGCGTATCAACTGGAGGCTTTCTTGAAACGCAGAATTTCAGATTCAACTCAACTTCTCTGGAATCTGTGCCACAGAACAAGGGCCCTAGAGGATGGAATACACTGAAGTTTCAGAAGTGAATGATCTTAACTGAACATCGGCCTTCCAGTATTCTTCAGACTTCCTAAGGACTCAGCCCTGGATGCTGAAAAACCAGGATGAATCTGGGGTACCTAGATTTTTAAAAAATTACCCCAGAGAAAGCTTGTTATCTTGGGTTCTTGGGGAAAATCAATCACTGCTTCAGAAATGTTAGTAATATGTGAGTCCCTTAAATATTTTGTTGAAAAGTTGGTTCTGATTCATTTAGTTGGGATGAATTCATTAAAATTTTTGTTTCTCTTAGACATCAAGATTAAAACAAATTTAAAAATTATGATTGACTTTTATTTATGCTACTAAAATCAGACAGTCCTCAAAACCAGAAACACTGTAGTCTGCTACATATTCAGAGAGCATTTAGGGACAGAAAATAGAAATGAGTTGTGGAGAGAGGTTGTGAGTACATAGAGGTAGCTGGTGGGTCACAGCTTGGTGCTGGTCTGCTCTAAGCACAGTTTGGGTGAGAGTCTGCTATTTGTTACAAACACATTCTCCTCTGAGAGGTCTTCAATTGGCTCACTTTCTTACAGGTACAGTTCATTAAGGACTCCTGTACCCAGGCATCCTCAGACTGAATTTAAATTAACATTTTTAAGATGTTTCCAGAGATAACGATGTTGCTACTGTACAACCCACAGTTCACATGGCAAAGCACCAACTGCTTTTTCTCTAACAAGATCTAAGGACAGCAGAGCTCAAGACAGGGGCAAAGCAGAGCCAAACACACTCAACAAAATCCTTGAGTATGTGCTTCATCCTTTCCTTGTCATCGGTATCAATCAAGAACACTTGGAAGATGAGTGGACACAGCCATACTAATGTTGCTACCTTTTGTGAAATAGAACCATCACATTTTGGAAATATAAGGTGGAGAGCAGGGTTTTCTTTATCAACAGTAACAACATTTCATTGATCTTGCTAGTATGTCAAAGGAGTTGGAAATAAGTTAAAAATATCAACAATATCAAAATTCCCATGTTTTGATTTTTGGGGAGAAATTGAAATCCAAAGATTTAATTTCCATCATAAACTAAGTAAATGTAGAATTTAGTATTAAAGGTGGTATTTCGCCAGTTTCTTGAATTCATTTAAGACCTGCTGAATCAGAACCTCTGACAGCTATGCCAAAAAATGGCATTCTGAATAAGTACCTAGATGATGCTCATGTCCTGGTGCAGGAAACACTGTGATAAATACTGAATCACACAGAGCAGAGCTTCTCTAACAACAGAGTGTGTTTCTGAAGAGAAGTTGTGCCTTGATAGAGGCAAGCCTTTGCTGCAGCTAGGAGCCTTTCCTACTTGCGGGCTTGACTCCATTTCTACTCTACTCTACAGGGCAGAGTCAGCATCAAAGTCTCATTCCTGACAGTAGATCTATCACCAGTGAACAACAGCTTCCACTATGGTAACTGAGAAAAGTCAACTAAATGTCATGTGTTAATCTTGTTAGTTTCTTTCCTAAATGAATATTTGGGCTGATTTCAAAGGTTATCTAACTCATTCACCTCACTTGAGGAGTCGTAGATGCTCAAAAATCCAACCTCTATGCAGACAGAATTTAAGATCAAATGAGAATACATTTTGAATTCTGAAATGGTAAAGTTTGTTTGGAATCAAAATACAACTAGGCTTACATAGAAGACAGAATTTCTATCACACATACAACCCCAAAGCTACTGGACTCCTCCTCTTATATCTTGAGCATCAAGAAGTGAGACAAAAATAGGCATCCACTACACCACTCACCTATGCTTACTGATTAGAACCAGTAGAGACAGGAGAATGACACTTAAGATGAAAAGAGAGCAGTCTATTCCCAAGTATCAATGAATATGCAAATTATTCCTTTATTCTAGAAAAGAGTAATTGCAATAGTTTGGGGGAGGTTTTTGGTTGCTTCTTTGGGTTGTTTGTTTTGATACAAGGGTTTGCTATGCAGCTCTAGCTGTCTTGAAACTCGCTGTACAGCCTGGCCTCGCTCTGAACTCACAGTAATCTTCCTGTTTTAGCCCTGAGAGCTTAAATTGCAGAAGTGGATGACCAAGCTGGGCAGCCCTAGAGAAGATTATAAGAGAAAAGTGAATTAAAGGATCTGGTTGCATCCTTAATATTTCTTCCCTCATAGATAACTTAGTGAGTATTCCTTCATGAAATTGGGATCGAGGACGAGTAGAAGAGTCATAACACTTCTTAGGGGCAAGAGAAGGTTGGAGAGATATATTCATTTTAAGTCTAATTTGCATTTAGTACTATTGGTCTGATTAATTTTTTGTTCAGCATGTATTTTATTTCTGAAACATTAAAATCAGTTGTGATGTTTATTTGAGATCTAAAAATAAATTACCCACCTCCTCCTCCCTTCTGGTGTTCCAATTTAAAATGGGGAAACCTTACACTGAATCATATGTGATCCATTTTCACACCTGGAGCGAAATCAGTCCTCGGTTAGCCTCTTATTTGAGGGCCAAGATTAATGTTCATGAAACTATGATATAAGCTTATGGAATCTTTACTGATTATCATCATTAATAGAAGGTGTTAGCATATTACAACATATAGGAGCTGGGGAGGTGGCTCAGTAAGCAAAGCTCTGACAGTGTAAGCATGAGGACCTGGGTTTGGGTCCACAGTAGCCATGTAAAAGCCATACATGGGTGCATGCATCTGTAACACTAGCACTGGAAGGGGGTGGGAGGGAGGAAGCACAGGAGGATCCCTGAAGCTTAAAGGACCGCCTGTCTGGATGAATTCATGAACTCCAGATTCACTGAGGGACCTTGTCTCAAAAAATAAGATGGAAATCAATGGAGGAAAACACTGAACATTGACTTCCATCCACACATACGCACCACACCTGCACACAGAAACGCACACATTACATAAACACATACATACATGCAGCATATACCAATACACACAATACTGGTTCTTACCAAGAGAGAAGTATAAAGACAATGCAGTTGGGTAGAAGGTAATATATGGAGAATCTTTTCTAGATCATAAGGTTTGGTAATATTTGTGTCCATTCTTGCTCCTGGGCCATGAAACCTCTAAGGTTGTAGGTTGTTCTTGGTGGAAATGATAATCTCAACTAATACATCCACTTCCCAGTGCCTCCTCCTTTGCATCTTCATGTTTCTCAAGATTCTCCAGGCACATGCTGCTAAGCCACTCAGTGTCATTGTGTGATTATAATACTCCATCTGTTATGATCCCATCATTGCATTGGTTTCAACAGGTGCTTCCTTTTGAGACTGAAATATGAACTACAACAAAGATTTTATTTCTTGAAGGATTATTGTCATTGTGATCCATTTTAAGATAACGAATAATACAGGAAAATAATATGAGATGAAAGCGTACATTTTATTTCTTCAATTCAGCTACCCCTTGATAACAAAAAGAGATGCAGTGTTAGAAAATGAGAAGGTAGATCCATACCAGTTCTTGTTGCCATTTTAAAAATATTAGTCATTCTGACTGCAGTAAAATGAAATTTCAAAGTAGTGTTTAGCTGGCCGTGGTGGCACATGACTTTAGTTCCAATACTTGGGAGTCAGAGGCAGATAGGCTCTCTGTGAGATCAAGGTCAACCTGGTCTAAATAGAAAATTCCAGTCCAGGTGGGATTACAGGGAGACCCTGTCTCAAAAAGACCAAAAATTTTAAAAAAAATCAACATAGTCTTAATTTGCATTTCCCTAGTAGCTAAGAATGTTGAACATCTTTTAAAAAATATTCTTGAACATTTGTATTTCATCTGTTTAGTTCCTTGCCCTAATTTTTAAATGGATCATTTATTTTCTTGATGTTTAAATCATTGTTTTTCATATTGGACAATTTATTCAAGAGAGTGATTCACAGCATCTTGTTTTCCATGCACTGGAATGCATCAAAAAATATTTTTAAACTCAACATGGTCAGTACAGCATTTAAAACAATTATACACTGGGCCTTTTTCTTTTGTGTGTATGTGTGTGGTTATAAATACTCTTTTTTTCATTACAACAGCATTGACATATTCAATAAAAATTTCCAGAGCTAAGATGCATCTCTTTCAAAATTGGCTGTAAACGTTTAGATTTACAGTTGAATTAATAGAGTTACACAATATTGTACTCAGTATAAACCCTATAAGACAAAAAATTAAATGAGGTTTTAAACTTTCAAACAGATTTCCATTTCATTATTAAAATACAGTTTCTTTCATACAGAAAAATTCATTATCAATACAATTGACACTAAGATGCACAGGCATTTCTAATCTTTATATGTCTGAATATTACTAGACACAGTAGGTTACTTTCTGAGCTTCTTGGCATCTGAGCATGGACATAAAGTAATCAGATATATCTCAATGGTAATGTTTTTCACATGCACCAATTATTAAGGAGCACATTTATATGCTTTGAAGAAATGTTATTATTTTATTTTTTTAATATTTTTTAAATTTATTTATTTTTACACACACTTCCCAGATAGCACTGTCCCATAGCCTCCCTCCCCCGCATAGAGCCCTTATACTCTGATATCCCTGCTACTGTCTGCTGTGTTGATGGCACCCCCAGCCATTCCCCACTACTTGATCTTCTGGTGAATCTAGTCAGGCTATCTAGAGGTCTTCGTTTTAGGACGGTCAGCTGTTCCTCACCTAGCGGTAATCCGTTGTCAATATTCCCTTGGATAAGATTGGAGTCTGCTGTTCATTTTCCCAGTTCTATGCTGGGTTACTATCTGGGAATCCCTTTGGCCACCTTGGCCAACAACTCAAAAGAAGGTATTGCCTGTCTGGCATTGTTGCTTGTTATGTAGCCTTTAGTTATACATATGGACTCTTATGAAATTATATCGGCCCATTTAATCTTTGGTTATACTTTACTTTTGGGTGTATAAGGCCATACAGTTGGACCAGATAAACCAATTTATTTTTACTCTTAAGGTCGTTTGAGGATCTGTTCCTCAGGGGTCACATGGGCTTGGGAGGAGACCTTGGCTCCTTTCTTTTACCAGTTTCACCTATATTAAGATAAATCAAAGGTCCTACTCGACCACGTTGGCTTCACTTGGAAGCATGGAGGAAATGATTCATCTGTGTTGACACTCCTCTTTATAGACTAGACACTGGTTCAAGTCCATATGGTGGGATCTCCTTGGCCTCCTTGATCAACAGGATAGTAAACCTACCACTATTATAGGACATTTTGAGAGATGCTAATAGTCACCTGGAACTAGTTGACCTAGGAGGGCTAGGTGCAAAAAGTGTCCTTTATGTCCCTCTGACCAAATTATTATAGGCCTCAAAGTATGTCTATTAAACACCCAAGAAGGTTAGTTCCACCAAGTTGGTACTTTTAATTACTGTGTGTCATGTAGATAAATCTTGAGCAAAGACCAATTGTTCTCAGATAAACCTTACCTAGACATATATTTCTTGATCTGCTATGCATTGTTTATTTCTCGCATTGTCTCACCCCTCCATCATGGTTTTTTTGACTTAAGGTGCCCCCATTTCCCCCCTTTCTTGTCTCACCCCTCCATCATGGTTTTCCCACTTAAATTGCCCCCATTTCCCCCCTTTCTCCCTTACTAATATCCTTCTCCTATGGTCCTACCTCTCTTGAGTTCCTTCTTTCCCTTTATCCCCTAGGTTCCATGTATACCCTTCTCTCCCCCGCTCACTTAAACTAACCCAATTTTATCCATATCTCCCTTATTAAGGCCTGTTTCCTACTGTTCTTCTCTTTCAGGTTATTTCTTTTCCTTTACCTCCCTGTTTCCTTTCCGTTATCCTGGTTCCTGTAGTTATGTCTGGTTGCATACTTATTTATCAGAGTCTGCTTCTGGGATCCACATATGAGGGAGAACATGTGTAGATTTTTTTTTTCTCAGTCTGTTTTACTTCACTTGGTATAACAGTTTCTAGTTCCATCCATTTACTTACAAATTTTATGATTTCATCTTTCTTTACTACTGAGTAAAACTCCATCGTATAAATGAACCACATTTTCATTATCCGCTCATCAATTGAGGGACACTTAGGTTTCTTCCATCTCTTAGCTATTGTGAAAAGAGCAGCAACAAACATGGATGTACAAGTGTCTCTGCAATAGGACAAGTTCTTTGGGTATATGCCAAGGAGTGGTATAACTGGGTCAAATGGTAGGTTCATTTGTAGTTTTTTAAGAGTTCTCCACACTGCTTTCCATAGGGGCTGAACCAGTTTGCAGCCCCACCAGAAGTGGATGAGTGTTCCCCTTTCCCCACATCCTCTCCAACATTTGGTATCATTTGTTTTCTTGATCTTAACCAGTCTGACTGGGGTAAGGTGAAATCTTAAAGTGGTTTTAATTTGCATTTTCCAAATTATTAGTGATGTTGAACATCTTTTAAGATGTTTCATAGCCATCTTTACTTCATCTTTTGAGAACTCTCTGTTCAGCTCCTTAGCCCATCTTTTAATTGGGTTGCTTCTTGTCTTGGTTCTCTGTTTTTTGAGTCTGTTATAAATTCTGTTTATTAAACCTCTGTCAGATGTGTGCTGGTGAAATTTTCTCCCATTCTGTGGGTTTTCTGTTTGCTTCCTTGGTTGTCTCCTTTGATGTACAGAAACTTTTTAGTTTAATGAGTTCCCATTTGTTAATTCCTGCCCTGTTTCCTGAGAAATTGATGTCCGGTTTAGAAAATCCTTTCCTACACCTATATCTTGAAGGCTGTTGCCAATGTTTTCTTCTAATAGTTTCAAAGTTTCAGGCTTTACATTGAGATCTTTGAGCTATTTGGAATTGACTTTTGTGCAGGGTGAAAGATAGGGGTTGAGTTTCATTCTTCTACAAGTGAAGATCCAGTTTTGCCAGCACCATTTTCTGAACATGTTGTCTTTCCTCCAGTTAATGTTCTTAGCCCTTTTGTCAAATATCTGGTGGCTGAAATTGCATTTACTCTTATTTGGGTCTTCAATTTAGTTCCCTTGGTCTATGGGTCTATTTTTGTGCCAGTACCGTGTTGTTTTTATGACTATAGCTCTGAATACAGCTTGAAATCTGGTATAGTAATCCTTCAAGTAGTGCTCTTATTACTCAGGGTTGTTTTGACTATCCGGGGTCTTTTGTGCTTCCATATGAATCTTAGGATAGTTTTTTCCAATTCTGTGAAAAATGTTATGGGGATTTTGATTGGGACTGTATCAAATCTATATATGGGTTTTTGTAGAATTGTTATTTTCACAATATTAATTCCTCCAATCCATAAGCATGGGAGGTCCTTCCACCTTCTGATGTCTTCATCAATTTCTTTCTTTAAAGATTTGAAATTTCATTGTAGAGCTCTTTAATGTCTTTGGTCGGGTTTATTCTGAGATATTTTATTTTATTTTAATTTTTTGCAGCTATTGTGGGAGTGTTTCCATGTGCTCTTTCTCTGATTGCTTGTTATTGGTATATAGAAAGGCTATAGACTTTTGTAGGTTAATTTTGTAACCTACCACTTTACTGAATGTGTTAATAATTTCTAGGAGTTTTCAGGTGGAATTTTTGGCATTACTTAGATACAATATCATATCATCTACAATAAGGGATAATTTGATCTCTTCTTTTCCAATTATTACTCCTTTAATTTTCTTCTCTTGTCTTATTTCTCTTGCAAGAGTTTCAAGTACTATGTTAAAGAGAAGTGGGGATAGTGGACAGTCTTGTCTGGTTCTTGATTTCAATAGGAATGCTTCCAGTTTTGCTCTATTTAGAGTGATGTTGGCTGTGGGTGTGTTATATATGGCTTTAATTATGTTGAGGTATGTTCCCTCCAGTCCAATTCTCTCTAGGACTTTAAACATAAAAGCATGTTGAATTTTG
>NW_008353027.1:1321541-1353157 GCF_000622305.1 Nannospalax galili
CAGGAATACTTTTATTTCTTTCTTAATTTCTCTTTTGACCCATTCATCATTCAGGAGTGTGTTGTTTAATCTCCATGTGTTCACGTGGTGACTAGGGCTTCTTCTGGTGTTGATTTTAAGCTTTATTGCATTTGTTGAGGTTTGTTTTGTGCTGCAGTATATGGTCGATTTTGGAGATGGTTCCATGGGGCGCTGAACAGAAAGTATGTTCCTTGGTGCTTGAGTGGAATACTCAGTAGATATCTGTTAGGTCCATTTGATATATGGTATTGTTTAACTCAGACGTCTCTCTTTTACCTCTCTGCCCTGTTGACCTATCTAATGGAGACAATGGGATATTGAAGTATCTTACTATTAATGAGTTGGGGTTAATCTGAGTCATAAAGTCCTGTAGTATTTTTTTATGAAGTGGTGTGTACCAGAGTTTAGTGAATATATGCTCATGAATGTAATATCCTCTTGATTCATTGTTCCTTTGATCAAAATGAAGTGGCCCTCTTTGTCTCTTCTGATTAGTTTTAGTTTAAAGCCTATTTTGTCAGATATTAGCATTGCTATGCCTGCTTTTTTCTTAGTGCCATTTGCTTTGTATATTTTTTTTCCATCCTTTCACTTTGAGATAGTGTCTGTCCTTGAGAGTGAGATGAGTTTCTTGCAGACAACAAAAAGATGGGTTTTGTTTCTTAATCCATTCACCTAGTCTGTGTCTTTTCTGGGGAGTTCAGTCCATTAATATTTAAAGTTATTAATGAAAGATGAGTATTGAATCCTGTCATTTTTATTTCTGTTAACATTCTTGATATAGCTGTACTTTTCCAGTTATACCTTCATTGGATTTCTTTCTGCAATTCCTTGATTATAGTCATTCCTTTCTTCATCTCTTTGTATTGCTCCCAGAACTCTCTGAAGGGTTGTTTTTGTGGACATGAATTCCTTCAGCCTATTTATGTCTTGGAAGATTTTTCTTTCCCCTTACACTATAATAGACATTTTGGCTGGGTGTAATAATCTGGGTTGGCATCTGTGGTCATTTAAAACTGAGAATGCTTTAGTCCATGCTCTTCTGGCTTTCATAGTTTACACTGTAATCCTAATGGGTTTACCTTTATATGTGACTTGTTGTTTCTCTTTTGCAGCTTTCAGAATTTTCTTTTTGTTTTGTACGTGTAGTGTTTTTAGTACGATGTGCTGTGGAGTTTCTTTTCTGGTCCTGTTTGTTTAGTGTTCTATACGCTTCTTGCATTTGTATGGGCATGTCTTTCTTTAATTTTGGAAATTTTCTTCCACAATTCTGTTGAAGATCTGGTCCATGCCATTGTCTTGGGATTCTTCTCCTTCTTGTATGCCTATGATTCGCAAGTTTGGTCTTTTTATGGTATCACTCAATTCCTGCATATTCCATTCTTGTGATTTCTTAAATTTTTCATAATCTTTGCTTGAGTGTTCCAGTTCGTCCACTTTATCTTCCAATCTTGATATTCTGTTTTCCATTTCGTTCATCCTATTGGTGAGGCTCTCTCCTGTTGTTTCTAATTGTCTTACTGAGTGTTTCACTTCCTTCTTCATTTCAGCCTAAGTATTCTTCAATATATTTGAAATCTTTTCTCAATCCATTCAGAAGTTTATCCCTATCTTCCTTCAGTTCTTTGATTGCTTTTTTTTCTGTGTTCTTTGAATTCACTAAATTCTTTTATCATGTTTATAATTGTTTTTTTGAGTTCCAGGTCCTGCATTATCTCTAATGGGTTCTCATTGTACTCCTCTAGAGGACTATTGGTATTTGGTGGGGATATGTTATTTTGGTTTTTCATGTTATTTTTTCTCTGTGATTTTGACATGTGAATTTCTTTTGCAGTTTCTGATTCTTGTGTGAGACTCAGGCCTTCAAGTTTAGGTCTACTTCTTTTTGTGAACTTTATGTGTCTTTGTGGTTTACTTTTTGGGCATGAAAGTCTGGTTCGTCTAAGCTTCCTGTTCTCTCTTTTGATTTTATATTGGAGTGGCCAGATTGCTTTTTTCTTCAGAATTTCCCACAGAGGCCCAATTCAGATGAGGGTCAGATATTTTCAGGCTTTCTCCTAAGGTCTGAATCTCTCCAGGAACGATTTTAGCATCAAGAATTTTGGGGTTGGACTGGCCTAGGAGCCTGGCCCATGAAAGATGCTCATCTAGGAAAGGTGGTGGCCATGCCACCCAGAGATGCAAAGGAAGATGGGGCGGGAAGAGAACCCTATGACTTCTGGGGACTTCACTGAGGAGCTGTGTTGGTCTGGATGCAAAGGATCAGGAAGAGGAAAGTTCAGCCCCTGTGTCCCAGAAAGGGCTGGCAGGTGGTGCAGGCCCAGGGAAGCAGAGGGAGGTGAGGGCAGGGCCAGGCCCAGAAGCAGTGCTCCTGGGGCCCAGGGAAGGCACAAATTTGGTGTGGATGAAAAGGATCAGAAAGCAGTATTGGTTCCCCAGATGTCTGGGGCCCCAAGATGAGGAATGTGACAATACCCAAACTAGGAGAGACTGGTGGGTGAGATGGGAGGGTGAATGTGGCTGGGGGCTTGGAGGGCACAATGGACTTACCCCAGAGAGAGGCCTGCAGGTAGGAAAGAGGCCTGTGGCAGGTGGTACAGGCCCAGGGAAGCAGAGAGAGGTGGTGTTTACATCATTTTAGCTTTCTGCATGTTTTAGATACTAACCATATATCAGATGTATAGCTAGTAAAGATTTTCCCATTCTGTAGGGATATCTTCACTCCAATAATGGTGTCCTTTGCTGTACAAATGCTTTTTATTCATTTGGTCCATTTGCCAGTTGTTTGTCTTAATGTCTATTTTGTTCAGGGCCCTGTTCAGAAAGTCCTTTCCCTATTCCTGTAAGGTCCAGTCTATTCCCTACTTTCTCCTCTATCAGACTCAAGGTTTTAGGACTTATGTTGAGATTCTTGACCCATTTGTCATTGAGTTTGGTGAAGGGGAGGATACATTAATCTAGTTACCTTCTCTACATTTAGCTATCTAGCTTGACCAGCACCATTTGTTGAAGATGATGCTTTTTCTGCAATGTATTTTTGATGTCTTCAAAAATTCAGGTGGTTGTAGGTGTATGACTTATATCAGGGTCTCAATATTATTCTATTGATTGATTTTTCTGTTTTTGTTCTGGTACCATGATGCTTTGTTTTGTAAATTTTTTACTGAATTTTTGTGTATTTCATACAGAACATCTTAACCATCTTTATACCCCTTCCCCACTGGTCACCTTCCATAGCACACTACCCCACCACTGAATTTCATGCATTCTGTCATTTGTGATAAGGCCTATAAAGTCAAGTTGGTGTCCCCAGATGTCCCCCAGTGCAAGTTCATTCCCTGAGGTCTAGTCAACTGTTCTAATTTGTTTCTTCACTGATGTGACAAACTCTGACCACTATCAACTTGGGGAGGAAAGGGTTTATTTATCTTACATCTCCTGGGTCACGGTTCATCAGGGAGCCCAAGGTTGGAGCTGGGACACAGGCCATGGAGGAACACTGCTTACTGGATTGCTCCCCTGGCCCCTGCTCAGCCTGCTTTCTTATGCAACACAGGCCCACCTGCCCAGGGATGGCACCACTCACAGTGGACTGGGCCCTCCCATATCACTCAACAATCAAGAAGGTACCCCATGGACATGGCCACAGGCCAACCCAATGAAGGCAATTCCACAATTGAGGCTTCCTCAACCCAAGTGTGTCAAGTTTACACTAAAGCTATCCAGCACATCAACCTATCTAGAGTGCTTCCCTTTAAGAAAATCAGCTCTTCCTCACCCAGAAGTAATCATCTGCCAATAGTTCTTTGGCTAAGATTGGGTCCTGATGTCCATTTCCACAGTTCTATGCTGGGTTTTTGTCTGCTTGAGTTTGCAAGAGTATTGTGCATGCTGACACCATTGCTGTAGGTTCATATGAACAAGGTCCCAGGAGCCTTATGTAAGACTCTATTTCCATACGTTCATGTACCTCCTTCCCTGGCTTAAATCTTGCAATCTTTCAACCTCAAGTTCTCCAATAGTCCCTGAGCCCTGGGTCGGTGAAGTTTAATATGGGAGTCCTGTCCAAGGACCCCCGCTCTGCAGGTTCTTGTTCTCTGTGCTCTGACCATTTGTGTCAGTTGTGTTCATGTCCTTATGTTGCATGAGGGAGCTTCACTGATGACAGTTGAGAGGTGCATTAGTATTCTCTCTACTCCTTGTTCCACTATGTTTCTTGATAGGTAGAGAGGCTCCATTTTAGATGTGTCACTTAGTGTTTGGCAAGTCACAGACAGTCTTTCTGTGTGACCAGTTATGGAACTTTCATAATCTCTATCTGTTGCAAAAGAATCTTGGATGAGTGGTGACTGGGATACTTGTCTGTCAATATAAGAATACATATTTTGCAGAAAGTAAGAAATTGTATTTGTCTAGGGATGTTACAGTCTTGGGGTTTTGTCTAAGATCTATGACCTCCCTAGTCATGTGTATTTGGCTATGTTTAGAGTACCACACATGAGTTTTTTTCTGATTGAGTAGGCTTTAAATCCAATTGTGTAGCTGTTGATTACCCTCAAGATAAAGTTTCCACTACTATCTCAATAGTTTGCTCTGTCAGTTATTTTTTTGGTTATTAGACTTTAAATTTGGGGTTAGACCATCAGTTGATGCTCTCCCTTATCAGCTTGCTCCATAGTGCTCTCCCAAACTTGAGAGTTAGCCATCAGGCAAGTGACCTCCAGGTCAGTTCCAGCTCCATTGCTCCAAATTCTGTGTCTGAAGTATGTCTTATCTTCAGCAATAGGGTCTTACCTTCAAGTTCTGAGAGGCAATCAAGGACTGTGGCAATAGCTTGTGTAATTTGGTGAATCTCTTGGGCTAGTCTGACCAAAAATTCAAAGGGAAGTTTGTCCTGTGTGACACTGTTTCTTATTGTGTAGTCTTCAGCTTATATAAATGGACTCGTATAGAGATATTGTATTTGTAATTTTTCAGTAGGTTTTTGAAATAATATGATTCCCTCTTACTTCTTTATTTTTGCACTAGCTAGGCATTGTTTATCCATCTTCTTTCTGTCCCATCTAACCCATGCTGTTTTTATTACTGTAGCTCTGTAATATAACTTAAAATCGGGAATGGTGATGCTTCCTCAGTTTTTTACTTTTAAGGATTATTTTGGCTATTCTGATTTCTTAAATTTGATTCCTTGTGAAATTTAAGAATATTTTTCAATTTGGAAAAATTTTGTTAAAATCTTGGGTGGGAATTTTATTGAAACTATTACTTTTAGTAGTATGACCATTTTTACATTAATAGCACCAATCCATGAGCATGGGAGGTCTTTCTTTCAGGGATACACTTATTTACTACTGGTAGGAGTGCGAACGGTACAGTTTGTATGGAAATCAGTGTGCAGGTTCCTCAAAAGGCTATAAATTGATCTAAAACATGACCAGCTATAGCACAAAAATAAGGAAATGCAAACAACTTAGATATCCATCAACTGATAAGTGAATGATGGAAATGTGATACATTTATGCAATGGGATATTATTTAGTTGTTAAGGAAAATGTAATTATAAAATTCACTGGTAAATGGATGAATTTCCAAACAAACTTGTGAGTGAGGTAACCCAGATCTAGAAAGGCAAATGTCATATATTTTCTCTAACATGTGGAGTCTAGCTTTGAATCTTTGATATTTCTATTTAATCCAACAATACCAGGCCTAGCAAGACATGGCCATTGATGCAGCTGCCGCATGAATGTTATAGGAATAACCAAGCACTTTCTGTTTGGATTTGAGGCCTGCTCCACAAGATGGAGCCCACACCTTGCATCATTATCAGGGTCAGGGACCTGTGGCTAGGCACAGGAGAAATGCCTCAGCTATTAAAAGCACTGGCTGCTTTTGCAGAGGTGTCAGGTTTGGTTCCCAGAACCCATACAATGGCCAACAGCTGTAGTTACAGGGGATCTGACCCCGACTTCTAGTCTCTGACTGTATTGAATGTTTACATGCATGCAAAACATGCATACACATAAAATAAAAATAATCATTAAAAAAAATAAACCTTTGGCTAGACTGGTCATAGGTCATAGGGGAGATCCTACCACTATTATTCTGCTAAATGGACATAGTGTCAAACTAACGTCTAATGATTTATTGTTATACTCATAGATTAGTGCATCTTTCAACCTCATCAGAGAAGTTTCTTTTTACTGTAGCTGATGATAAGCACAGGGACCCACAGCTGGTCCATGTGCAGAGTCTAAGAGACTTCAAAGTGCTCAGGCCTAAATGGGAAATCTGTAATAACACCCAACATCCCAAGGCTATGGGAAAATTAAAGAAGAGGGGGGAGAAAGGTTATTAGAGCTGAATGCAGTGGATAACTACAATGATACAGTGCTTTCTGGGCACAGTAGGTCAGTTGCACATTTGAACTCACAGCACTTGTAACAGTTTATATAATATTTGTACAAGCTCAAGTTAGAGAAAATGCCAACATTGATGGAGGAGGTGGTCTCAGAGCTCCACCCCTAGCTGGGGAGCTATTGACACGTCATAGCTTATGGGAGAAGGAAAATCAGTTTTCATTAAAGATGTGACCCACAGTAGGTTGACCACACTCCGGGGAATGGACTCACACTCAAGAGTATTTGAAGAACACAAATGGGACTCAATGGGCTTTTAAAAAAGGTGATAGGGGTTTAAGGAGTAGATGGATCTCAGAAAAGATGGGGAAGGTGTTTGATTAGAATCAAAATACAGTCTATGAAAATATTAAAGAATTAATAGGAATATTATTAAAAAAACAAAAAGACAAATAGGAACTTCATAAACTATCTGTCCTAAAAGCAAGTGCACTCTTGCTAAGGGAAGGAATAAATACTAGTAGGAAACTAGCAAGCATATTATAACAGACAAAATATCACAAATACATTATGAGCAAGGTGCTACCATAAAGCAAATGAAAGAACACCAAATTTCACTTTGGGAAGTCGAGGGAGACATCACACAGGAGGTTAAGTTTGTATTGGGTCTTCAAGTAGAGGTTATTATATGAATCCAGTTATGAATCATGAAAAGGGAATAGTCATTAAGAAAATTCTGGCTGCACTTAAGGCTAAAGAATTGGGCTGAGGCCAACTTGTTAATATTGCCAGTAAAGTGGTGGTTTAGCCTCCTAGGGCAAAAAGCAAACTTCAGGGATTTTAAAAGAATAATCGACTCATTTCAGAAGAATAACTCCCAGAAAAAATGTGAAATGTGAGCATTAGACAAAGAATTTAATTTTAAAGGATACTGAGCAATCGTAGTGAGAACTAAATATCTCCTAAGTTTAGGAGGAAGGTTTTAGAAGACAGAATCAAGAAATATTTTGAAGGTTCAAATGTGGTCTTAAATTTGAGACTCGCTGACCAGAGAGAAAATGGAATGCAGAGAAATGGAGGTCTCAAAAAGAACACAGTGGTGTGATGATAAAGATGATCAGAGCATACTATATGAATTTATAAAAATGTTTTCATGGCCTCATCATTACAGACAGGATCCCACTCCCCCATGTGAAGGCATAGTATTAGACGATCTTCCGTACTCTGAAGGAAATATATAAATGTAGATAGAAATAAAAAACAGGCCAATATAGTTACTATATGTAGACTGTGGATGTAAGTATAGGCAGAGAGAGGTAACAAGACAGTGGCTGCTGCATAATAACAAGATAGTGGCTGTTGCATAAACCCTTGTTAGTACAGTGGAAATGTTTGAAAACGGCTAAGCAATGAGCATTACTCATCAACTGCAAAAACATCTATCGAAATCTGAACAATTCACTCCAACTAGTTATATACTTCAACAATAGAAATACAGAAATATGCAATGTATGTTACATTGCCATATATATATATATATATATATATATATATATATATGGCACTGTAATAACAGTGGAAGATTTTTACCAGCTGAAAGTATTTTAACTGACACCCTTGTTACTCAAGGAGTGTAGCCCAGAAACGACTTATTCCTCCAAAAAGCATGAGCTATGGCAAGTGCAGGGCACCCTGGGAAGAAGGGTGGAGTCTAGCTGCTGGTGGGAGTTAGCATGGTGGCCAAGACTGAACAGGAAAAGGAAGTGTGTGGGGCTGTCTGAGCTAATGGCAGGAGCTTCCTGCAATCGTGGAAGCAAGATGGGGCATTTACAGACCTGGGGTAAGACCATGGGTAGGGCTCCGAATCGATTGGAACAGCGCCATTTCTTTGGAAGTCACCCCCTTACTCCCTACCATAAAGGAAACCCAAACTAAAAATGTCTTATGTTAGTCTGAGAGCCATGGGGCCTTTGGAGGGTGCCCACAGAGCTTCCCAAGAAGAGAAAAAGGAAAAAAAAATATTGTGACAAGAAGTAATACTAGGGGCTGAAGAGATGGCTCGGTGGTTAAGAACACTGGCTGTTCTTGCAGAAGACCTGGGTTCAAATCCCAGCACCCACATGGCAGCTAACAATTGTCTGTAACTCCAGTTCCAGGGTATCTGACCCCTCTTCTGACCTCCTTGGGCATTGCACAACACAGGTGCACTTACATACATGCAGGAAATACACACATACATGTAAAATTTAAAAATAATAATAAATATTTTTTTTAAAAAAAGAGCTAATACTAGAAGAGATGAGAACTAGAAGAATAGAAAAAGATTTGACTTCAACACCAAGCATTCATTGGTTTTATTCATTTGCGGTTACTGAAATGGTACTTCTGAAAATTCCATGAAATAAAATAATATATTTCCTCAACCTATTTAAGGTAAGTTAAAAATGTATATTAAGCTGGGCGTGGTGGCGCACGCCTTTAATCCCAGCACTTGGGAGGCAGAGGCAGGCAGATCTCTGTGAGTTCAAGACCACCCTGGTCTACATAGTGAGTTTCAGGACAGCTGGGGCTACAGGGAGACCCTGTCTCAAAAAGTCAAAACGAAAAATGTATATTAAGTTTGCTGTTACTATTCTGTTCATCAAAGCAAATTTATAGAACATTGTTAAACTGTGGAAATTGTGCTGATTTCCCCCTCATTAAAATTAACAGAGCAAACTGTCTCTTTCTTTATCAGTGTCCACCTTACTACCTAGAGGGCCTCTCCCTGAAATGGAAGCTCACTTTTTCCTTGAGGCTGGATGGACAGCAAGCTCTATGGGTCTGTCTGTCTCTGCTCCCACAATGCTGGGTTACAGCTACAAGCACTCAAGCCCTACTCTTTTACATGGGGACTGAGAATTCAAATTCAGATCCTCATATTACAGAGCACACACCCTGACCCACTAAGCCATCCCCCTAGCTCCAATTATACCTTTCTAAACTTCAAATTCAAAGTATGTTGAATTATATATATTAAGTGCTTGCTGTGTGTAAATCACTGTGCTAGGCTCAGAGGACACATTGCTATAATTGCATTGCAGTAACTGACACATTACTGTAGATTTCCCGCTGAAGTTCAATGGGAATGATGGGGAAACCTACTAAATACCCATGAGTGATAAACAACCAGCGCTCTGGGATAGTTTTCTATTGTGAAGTAGAGGTGCATAGGCCAGGAATGCTTCCCAGACCCAAATACACAGAGCACAGAGGTTAGCTAAATGGAGAAGAGTCAGAAAGAAACTATATTCACAAAGACAGTGTTTTCTTGACAGCTAGGAAATAAAAGAGGGCAGGACATGATAGGGGGACTGAGAAATGTCCAGAGAAGAGTGCCATGAAGAGATGAGAGAAAGGTTGGAGGTGGAGGAGGTCAGGTCAAATGGGTCTCCGGAAAGCCGTATAAATACTGGCACTTTATCCGAAGGCAAGAGAAAATCATAAAGTTAGCATTGGCACAGTCATAAGGATTCCCTGAAAAAAGGAAAACATATTTGTGCTTTTTTTTCAGAGGAAAACCAACATGAGACATAGCTAGTACCTACATTGTTCTTAGCCAAGAAACAATGCTAATTGAGGCAGACGCACAGATATTAAAACAATTATCACAAAAATCCCCAGTGCTGTACCCAGCGTGAACCTGATTATTTACATTTTATTATAAAGTGTACCAATCAGGATGAATCAAACCTATTGGAAAATTATTAATTCTCCTAAATTTACAAGGTCATGGTTGTTCATTGTACAATTAGATAGAGAGCCATCATTAATCTTAACAGCTTCTACTGTTTTACCCCTACCCAGAATATTCGAGAATTGAAGCACATAAGCAGAAATGAACATCCTGGCTCTCAAAGAAGTCTGGTCGCACAAGGGAAAACAGAGCAATACCTTTGTGTTCTCAGCCCCCTAGTGGGAAACTGAAAAGTGCTTTACTTATGTACGCTGATCACGCAAGGTGGTATCCAGGCCACGAAGATTAGATTATTGTAACTCCCTGTTGGCTGACTTGCTCCATAAGGTCTTACATAAACTCCAGCTGGTGAAGGACAGAGCTGCCAGTTCCTCTGAAAAGGGTAAAACTAACAAAGTATATTTCTCCCTATCTGAAATCCCTATGTTAGCTATTGGTTAAATAATAAAGTGGTGTCCTGATTTTTAAATGACTCCTTTAATTCAGGGAGTAATAGCTGGCCCCTCTCCAATGTGCTTTTTACAATCTCTTAGCAGTTTATGTTTCCTGGCCAGCTTTTGAACATTGCTGAAGCAAATCTGCTTCGTGTCCCAAGACCATTTCAGAGTTTTATGAAACAAAGATATTTCTGTAATCTTTACCAAACATAGAGTTCTGCTTTGCTTACAAAGTATCAGATATAAATATATATTAATTTACAGAAAAGTTCTTAGCAAGTATTTAAGAATATAAAGAATAAGACAATTTTATTTCTTATCACCTGAATGTAATTGGACATTGTCTTTATATACGGAGATTTGGTGTCAAATAAAGGCCTTGAAATGTTCAGGCCAAATGTCTCTTAAAAAAGGTATCAGTTGGGTAGCCTGCATGTTCATACACAAAGGCACACATATACCCTCAAATTACTCGTAGTGTCAAGTTCTAAATATAAGGAAGAAAAAACAGGGACTTATATAACAGACTGTGTTTCCTTGCTAGGTAGCCAAATCCATCATCTTATAAAGCAGCATAAAATTTATGATTTCTCCAAATGTGTGTTGATTGATTAATTAGACCCGAGAGTGCAACTTAAATACTGTGAATACAAAAAGATCAAAGAAAATCTTGCTTTACCCTAAGAGTTCTAGTAGAGCTCAAAGAACATTCTGGAAGTAGAGGCAGGTAGAGACTCTTCAGTGGAGACATTTCAATCACAGGTTCACTCTAAAAGGCCAGAACATTTGAACAGGCTTCTGAAACTTGAATAGATTTGCCCTAATTTTCAGTCACCCCTTCGTATTCCAGCGTCATTGGATCCAAGATGCTCTTGCCTGAATTTATGAAATAAAACAACAAATAAACACATTGGCATCAACTTGAGGTCATTATATATGACATTCTGCTAAGCTTTATATATAGTATTAGGGTTTTGTTCCACTTTATAACAAAGGAAAATAATACTCTACTACTTTTTTCTCCCACCAATTAAATAGTATAAAGACAGGCATTGGGAAGAATCAGAATAAATATTTTCTGTAGTACATATCACAGCTGACCAATATTTTGAACACAGCTGGCAGATTTGGGGAGCATGTCAAAACTTAAAGGAAGCAGTGAGCAAATCAGAATTGTTCTGCTTCATAGTTTTGCTCCAAAGGTAGAAACAGTTATGGACAAGGCGGAGCTTGGTGGTAAAGCTCTAATAGACAGCCATTCATCCTTCTAGGTCAGTGAACTTGGGACAGAAGTCTGCAGCAAGAAGGACTGCTGGAGGGACGAGGAAGGCAAGTCTCTACAAGGAATGAACCAACAAAGAGCATCACTCACTTAGGTGCATGTTGCTGATACCTGACATGCCTGATTCCTGAATTACACATACACAGGTCAGAAAAAACAATCATATAAAGTAAAAATATACTTATGACAAATCTTTGAAAGACCTTATCGTTTAAGTCTAACCAAGATAATTATTTGCCAAAACAAAAATATCAACACTCCTTGGGAAATTATGACATAATAGAGTTCCTAAAACAAATCACTTATCATATATAAGATAAAATTGAAAAAAAATTTCAACATATGAAGAACCTGGGGAATTAACTCATTCTTATGAAAATTAAAATGAACAGAGGGTAAACAACAATAAGAAAAATTATCAACAGGTACTAAAAATTTCAGAGATAAACTCCAGGTAAGTTAATATAATCACACCAATAAAATAAACTACATTTCAGCAGAGAGGATTAAATAAAACAATACATTTCAAGAATGAAAACTTATGAGCATAAAGAAGTTAAATTGTGCGCACGTGTGCATGTGTGTGCGTGCGTGTGTGTGTGAGTGTGTGTGCGTGTGCATGTGTGTGCATGCGTGTGTCTGTGTGTGTGCGTGTGTGTGCATGCGTGTGTCTGTGTGTATGTGTGCGTGTGTGTGCATGTGTGTGTCTGTGTGTGCGTGTGCATCCATGTGTGTGTGCACGTGTGTATGTGTATGTGTGCGTGCGTGTGTGTGCGCGTGTCTGTGTGCGTGTGTGCGTGCATATCTGTGTGAGTGTGTAGAAGGAAGATATAAAGGGAAAGGAGAGATGAGGGGGTGGCTGAGGGAAGAGAAAATACAAGGAAGCAAAAAATAAAAAAACATAAGATGTAACATCAAGGAAATAAACAGAGAGAGACCTGGTATTGTAAATTGTATTGAAAGCATGTACAAAGTTGATTAATGCCTAAAAATAATCAAGACTAAAAATTGAGAGAACATGAATCAAAAATATCAAATTCCAAGGACATTATCATAAATAACTTGATGCTAAATGTATTGTGGTTGGAATCTGAAAGGTTCCCCATACGCTCATGCTTTGAACCTACTTACCCAGCTGGCAGAGTTCTTTTGTGAGACTGTAGAACCTTTACAAAGTGGAGTCTCTTTGGAGGAAGTTGGTGATGAGTAGGGAGGGATGGAAAGGTCTATGGCAATCTGTTACCTGACTTATTCCTGTCATGTCCTCCATGATTCCTGCCTGCTGCAATATGATCAACAACTTCACCCTTCTGAGGACACAGACTGAGTTTCTTCTGCCACTATGCCTCCCACACTGCGATGGACTGGTATTCCCAGAAACCATGAGCCAAAATATGTCTTTCCTCCCTTGAGTTGTTTTTGTTGGGTATTTTGTCATAGCAATGAAAAAAGTAAAGCATACACTTAAGAATCTTGACAACCTAGATGAAATAGAAAAATACTGAATATATGATTTATAAACTTGATCCAAGATGAAACAAAAAAACCAAAATAATGCAATGACTATTTAAAACACCAAATTTCTCATGCAAACATACCTGTCAGAAAATTTCAGAATCACATGGTAAATTCTATTAACATTCAAGGAAATAACATGATTTTTAAAAATCCTCAGAAAACATAAAATGTATACAAATAGTCCCAACTAAATTTATGAGGCCAACATTACCCAAGATTCAATTCAACAAATGTATACACAGACAGAAAGGACTAGAAACTAAAATTCCTTATATATTAGGCTGCAAAAGCCTTAACAAAATTTCAGCCAATCAAACCCAGCAGCATATAAAGAAGGAAATCAGTCATAACTGGTCAGGTTTATTCTGGGAATGAAAGATTGATTTGCTGTCAGAAAGTTGATTGGTATATTTCATCATATGTACAAGTTTTCAATTGCTCTGTAAGCAATCACAACAAATTCAGCAGTTTAAAGTACCCAGTTATTAGTCCACAGCTTTGAATGCCAGCTCTCCATGCACAGCTTGATTAGATTACTTTTCGGGATATCAGCATTGTCTGAGATTATCATTCCAGCCTGACCAAGCTCATCTAGAGGTTTTAGGAGAAATGATGACGTTTTAGCTCTTTAAAGCGGCTAGTAAAATGCAATTCTTTACAGTTACAGGATTTGGGTGTTCTTCCCTTGATGGCTAGAGGCTGGTCTCTACCATGACCTCAAATTCTTTCACACAAGGAATGGGATTTCTTTCTACTCTAATCCCGCTCACATTTCAGTTTACTCTGTTCCATTTCTGACCTCTGAACTCAGATATAATGGTGTGTCTGGTGGAATAAAGGCCACACGGAAAATCTCCCCTTTATAGGTCAGTTTATTTGAGAATATAATGACATGGGCAGAACAATTTGCTACAACACTCACATTACTGTTTAATTGAATAAATGGTAGATGATAGCTATAAACAGGGACTGGGAATTTTAGTCTGATAGAATTTTACCTAACGCTATATTAATGGAATCAAGTAAATTACTTAAGAAAATAGAGTAGTGGTTGAATTAAATACTTACCTGTAATTAAAATATTAAAATAAGAACTTTAGGGCTGGAAAGACTGCTCCACAGCTAAGAGCGTTGGCTGTTCTTGCTTAGGACCCAGTTTCACTTACCACCAACTGTTTAACTGGCTAGCAACTGGCTAACAACTGTCTGCAGTTCCAGGGAATCTGACCAGAGAATCTCTTCTGGCCTCCAAGGGCAGTGCACGCACATGGTGCACTTATGTCCGCAGAGGCAAAACACTCATACACATAAAATAAGAAAATAATTTTTAAAAACTTAAAAATTAAAAATGCATACTTTAATTTCAGCTCAAAATCAATTTACAACTAAAATTTCTAAGAAAATGATGGAGTGAAATCGAACATCTTCTATCTCAAAAAGTGCACCCACAAACTCCTGCAACTAAAATAACACTTAATAATGAAAAGTTCACCACCTAGAGTCAGGATAAAGGAAGCATATCTAATATCGCTTTGCCAGTAATGTTAAACTAGGACTGCAATACAGAGGAAGGGAAAGAGAGGGCGGGAGGAAGAAGGGAGAGCTGGATGGGGGAAGGGAGGGAAGAAAGGAAGAGAGGACAGGGAGAATGGAGAAAGGACAAAGCAAGGAAAGCAACCAATAAAATAGTAAGAAAGGAAAGAAAAGAATACAACTCTCTCCTAGTCTAGTTACATGATGATTTTATTTTAACAGAAAACACATTAATCTACAAAGCTATGACTAGAAGCAACAAATGAATTTAACAAGGTCATGAAATATAAACATAGCACACATGCAACTTATATTTTTGTAAGATTAGAAACTGATTTGAAAATATAATTTAAGATGTCATTTTTATAATCCCCCCAAAGAAACAAATATAATGACAACTGTATTCACTTTTACAGGAAGAAAAGAGGCTTATGAACTCAGGAAGCTAACAAAACTTACAAGGCTTAGGAAATTCAGACAGTTACAAGACTCACAAATCCCTCACTGAATTAATAAAAACAATAAATAGTACCTGGGGAAAGAAGACTCTGATGGAGCTGCCTACAAGTTGGATGGAGAATTATGGGAGCGTACGTTTTGTATGTCATCGCCCATGCTGGGCTGCACTTTTTGGTGATGCAGCTGCCTCTCAGTCATCCATGACTTGGTAAGCAGCATTAATAAACCCATCGGTTCACCATGCTAGGCTGATGGAACTTTTCCTTTGCTCTATTGTCAGTGCCCTATCTGACACTGATCTGTGTCCCCGTCGCCTCAGGAAAAGTCACACAGTACAGTGTATTGCACATATTAAATTGCCATAAAACATGTAGAACCCTCAGAAGCTCAGGAGTTTGAAACCTCTCTCTAAAAAAGTATTTCATTGTAAAAATTGTAGCACTTTTTGTTATTCACACTTTCAGGGTACTAATAAATGGTGGTACTTTTTAGAAACTATTTTTCTAGTGTCTCTTAAGGAAATTCTAATATCACATCTTGATTTCTGTTTCCTTCAGGTATTTTCAGCATGACATGAACATCAAAAAATGCTTGTCAGTAACATGTATAGCTTGTAACAAAAGAATAGAAGAGGATAAATTGAAATCTAGACAAAAGATTCCCTCAGTATCTCAAATATGTGTCTTAAAATTGAGTTCTGGCCACAATGAAGCCCCTGGGCACCTACAGGACTATAAACCACCCTACCACTGAAATGCACAGAATTTTATAATTCAGAATTTTACAGTCTGAACAGATAAAAGACATTCTTGAACAGACAAAAGAAAATTATTGAGGCCACTGGTAGTTATTCCAATCATGACTTCCAGGTATGAAGACCTTAGATATGTTATCACATTACCACTGATGGATGCTTGCAGATATGGGTCTTCATTCTCCAGTATCTCTGGAAGTATAGTGATGACAACACAAGGAAAGCCAAGAAGAAAAGAAATCCAGTGCTACAAAACATGACATAGCCCTTAATGATATCTGTCCTCCCAAGGCTGATGTGTGTGCGTGTGTGTGTGTGTGTGTGTGTGTGTGTGTGTGTTACCCTGTGTGCATCTGTTGTGTATCCATGCCTGTGTTTGTGTTTGTGTCTGCGTATCTGTGTGTGTGTCTATGTGGCCTGTGTGTCTTACAAGCGAGTGGGGGTCTATGTCTGTATGGTGTGTGTGTTTGGGTGCATCTATGTGTATGAGACTGTGTGTGTGTGTGTGTGTGTGTATTTGTGTTGTGTCTATGTCTGTATGTGTCTGTGTATCTGTATCTTTTTACTTAATATCCTTGTGGCTAAAAGCCTATTTTTACTCTTAACATATATGTTAAAATACCAAATATTTATTTATTCCAGTACACTGTGCCTTTTGAATTACCACAAGGTGAGAAGAAAAAAATACAGAAAGACTTAGCCTTAACCATGAACTTATAGTTGATTTTGAGTGACATCATGTGTTTGTTATTTAACTTATAAAATTAACATTTTAGTATAACTGAATAATGTTATGAGGGCATATATTAAATTCAGAGGAAAATTGCCATTCAATGTCAAATATTTAAAAACAATTCAAAACTTTTAGTCATGGTACACTTTGAGACAATTGAAATATTTTCAAGGAGGGCAGTCACTTGCATAAAGACTACAAATTCATAAGACTGTTCATAGGACTAGAGTACACGAAATGGAAAAAAGACAAAGTGAATTGAAATTTCTTGTGTATCTCCTGAGTTCCACAAATCATGCCCTGTATCATACATTATTAGATACTTCACATTGTTGCTTTGGTTTTGATACAAGATCTTACCGAATTGCCCAGGCTCTTCTCTAGGACAGGGTGTTTCTGCTGCTACCTGCCAAATGCTGTGATAATCAGCATATACCACCAAGCCCAAGATAGTTTACTTTTAATTTCAACATTTCTATAAATATAAAATTACTTCACCAACATGTTTAAATGACGTGTTTATGATCTATGTGAGCCATCAGTTCCATATCAAATCTTTCAGAGAACTGACTCAGACACTGTCATGGATCATCAAGGGAACACAGCAGGGAGAGATGGTGGCGGGGGGCAGTGGTGATGGAAGGGAGGCTTTTTATTTTATTGTTTAATAATATATTCGTTCAATAAATATTTACTTGATACTGTGCATTCAGCTGTGCGTGTGACAAAGAATAAAACAATGTGTTTTGTCCTCATTTCTGAGAAACATAGAACAATCTGGAATAAAATCCAAGTGTGAGAAAAATTAGTCACGGATAAAATATGACTTGCAGAGATACTGACACTCTGATCATAGTACCATGGTAATTTTACTTGACAGTAGAGACTGAAAGAAGAAATGGAGATGAGTTAGAACAGAAATAAAGAATCCTAAGTGCTAATTCCCACGTGGATCAAATTCTATGCCTTTGAATAAATCATTTCATTTTGTCAAGCTTCTCTTTCATGTTTAATGTGGGAAAAATAATATTTACACATCTACCTTCCTAATAAGAGCACCTTGAGACTTAATGAATAGCATCTGGATTTAGTGATTTAAAAAAGCAAACTAATGATCAGAGACTTTACAAGACCCAGGAGCAGGAGTTAGTCACAAAGAGATTGTGTTTAGCCAAGTTTTATGATTTTATATTCCTAAACTCTAAACATTTAAGCTCCCAAGTCTTTGCACAGCAATAAATAGAAAACTGTGTAATAACAGGTTATTTTGAGTACTGCTGTTAGTCACATATTGACAATATTTTAAACATAAATCAAGGAAAATTAGGATGAATTAAAGATATGTCATTTTTACATAGACAAAAATGTAACCTAATTAGTCATAATTAGGGAATGAATTTAATCATTATGAGATTTTAAAAGCATAACTTAGCTTTAACAGGGTAATGAAATTTTCCATAGGTTTAATTACAAATATATATTATGCTAGCTATCTAACTGAACAGATTTCATTTCATAAACTTTTGCTTTGTGTCCTCTGTCACTAAATATACAATTATCAATTTATAAACAGTTACCATAATTGTTCCTAGATGCACCTCACGAATCTCACAGTGTTATCATGATCACATGAGAAATCTTGAATAGGGATGCTATGAGCCCACAAATGTGAGTTTTTTAATATTTTAGTATAGTTTGAAAATGAAATTCATCTTTTATGGGTTATGATACTAATTGCCTACTCATCTCCTCATGGTTATGAAAATATGAATGAAAATTCTTATTAGCGTATCATTTTTTTAATTCCTGAGTTATTTGCCTGATTATTGGACCATGACTTATGTTAGATTTTTTTTCTATGGAGTGCTGTAGATTTCATAAGGTTATATAGCATATGTATTAAGGAACTTTTGGAATTTTAAGCTATTATTTACACAGAGAATTCTCCAAAGACCTAGTTTGCTTTATCAATAAATCAAGCTAATTTTCATGCAGTGGTATTTGAAGACTGTTTCTGAATCTTTATGATAATTCATTACCTGATGTATAGATGAGGAATAGAATACAAAAGGAGACATAATTTATAAACAAAATATGAACTGTGAGAAATTTATCCAGAAATCTTTCATTATGAAGCAGAATGGGAAAGACTGAATCTATCCACAAATATAAACTAGTCACCTAGCCACATTGTGATTATTTGACTGATAAGAAATTATCTATGGGAAATATGGTAGATCTTTAATTACTTCCATTCTTTATAAGGAATAGAAAAAATGTCAACACAGTTTTTTAGAAATATAAGAACATCTTTATAACTTTGGTAAACCCAGTGATAGCATAGATGATATGCACAAGATTGTCTGTAAAATAAAATTCATATTCAGTACATGCTTAACAATAACAACTTCTGCTCATCAGAAGAAAATGTTAAGAAAGGGCAAGGAAAAAGATGTTTAATGACACATTTGACAAGTGACAAAAAAGCATACATTTTTGACAAATAGGGGACAATTTTAAATGGAAAAATATCTTCAAAGTATATATTCATTGTCCATAGAATTGGGATTCATATAAATAATTTCTTTGAAGCAGCCCATATACTTTACTTTGACCATGCTCAGCCTCTTCCCGTCCCCGCCTTCATTCCATCACCCCCATCTCACTCCTTCTAGTTACTTACTTCTCTTCCCCACATTTGCCTTGTGTTTTGCGGGCATGTATTATTTATTTATTATGATATTTAAATTTATCACTATTTATTTATTGTCTATAAAGATATTTTTATAAATTACATATTTATTATATATGATATATACTCAAATATATATATTGAACAAAGAATTTATATATCTGAAAATTGAAGACTGTAGCTGAGAGAAAACATGCTAGTTTTATTTTGTGCCTCTGGTTTATTTCATCCAATATGATGGTCTACAGTTACAGCAGTTTTCCCACCAAACAACACAGTTTCATTCTTCTTTATGCCTGGATAAAACTCCATTGTGTCATTCTGTATATATATGATATTTTCTTTTTCAAATTTTTATTGTTGGGGCTAGAGAAATGTCTCAAAATTTAAGGGCACACAGGTTCAATCCCCAACACCCACATGGAGGCTAACAACCATCTGTAACTCCAGATCCAGGGGATCTGACACCCTCCTCCGAGACCTCGGTGATTGCATGACATGGGTGCACTTACATATATACAGACAGTGCACTCATGTATGTAAAATAAAATAATAATTTTTAAAATGTTTATTGTGTTATCTTTGACAGTTTCATACCTGTATCTAATGAACTCTCACTGTAACTCACTGCCGTCTCTCATCCTCCTGCCTCTCCTGCTGAAATTTTCTTCCCAGTGTCTTCCTCCTACTTTCCTTTTCGTCCCTTTTTGTGACCCATTGAGTTTAGTTAGGGTGGCCAGCCGGAGTGCAAGTAGAAGGTTTATTCCTGTAGCGTGAGCAACTTATCAGTGGCCACACCACTGAAAAGAAATGGCATCTCCTCTCTCAGCAATTAGTAACTGCTAGTAGAACCTCAGGGAGGGGTGAGGCCTCACATGTCCCTCCCGCATACATGATCAAATGTTGATTGGCCTATTCTTCTTATGTAGTTCTTGTTCAAGTAACCAGAGCTTTAATGAATTCATCTTGTCCAGAGACACTATTTCACTGCACTGCTCCCCATCCTCGAGCTCTGGCCACCTTCTCCTCCATGACGTTCCTTGAGCCTTAGAAGGGATGATGCAAATGTCCCATTTAGGGCCAAATACTCAATAGTCACTTAGCCACTTATTTTCAGCACCTTGACCAATGATGAGTCTCAGTTATAACTACCATTCGTTGCAAAAAGATTTTCTGATGAATGCTGAGAGTATCACTAATATGTGGATAAAAATATAACTATATATTAGCATTTGACACCATGCCCTTTTAGCAAAACAATAGTGATTTCTCTGGTAATGACTGTCCCCTCCCGGGCCAGGGACTTCTGACCAGGTTTACACTACTAGGTATGAGTTCTGTGCTATGAAGAGGTCTCAAACCAAATCAGAAGCAGTTGGTTATCCTCACAGTAGGCATGCCACTCTTTGGTCAGTGGGCACATCTTGTCAGACAGGTCATTATTATAGCTAGCAGAATTCACAGCTGGGTAAGACTTTTAATAACTGTTGATGAATCTTCATTGTGATAAAATACCCTGACCAAATCAACAAGAAATTGAAAGATCACCATCCATCACTGCAGGGAAGTCAAGGCAGGAACTTGAGTCAGCTAGTCACATTTTATCTACAGTCCAGATCAAGAAGCAATGAATTAATGCAGTTTCTGCTCAATTTCTTCACTCACAATTCAAAATCCCAACCTAATGAATGGTGCCACCCACAGTGGCTGGTGTTCTGACCTCAATTAATATAGTTTAAAGAATCCCCATAGACATGCCCATAGACCAACCTAATCTAGACACTTCTTCATAGTGACTCCCTTTGCAGGTGATACTAGACTATGTCAAGTTGACAAATACAGCCATCACAGTTCATCCCCAACAACCTGAATGCACCTTCTCATACCGTGAAAGCTAGCCAACAGTGAGGAAGCTTTCAGTTCAATTCCTATTGATTTCTCTATATTCTGTAACCAAGGAGTATCATGTCTTTAGTAATAGAGTCTTACCATCTAGTTCTGGTACACAACTAAGAATGACAATAGCCCATGTTGTTTGGAGAATCTCACAGGCCTCACTGACCAACAAGTCATAGGGAAGTATATAACACCTAAGCACTGGATTTTTTGCTTAATTATAAATAGCTTTTGGGAGGAGCAGTATTCATCCATGCAGGGCACCGTCATTCAAACTATTTATTTATTTGTATATTTAGACAATGTCTTCCTGTAGCCCCAGCTGGCTTGGAACTCACTGTGCAAACCAGACTGGGTTTAAACTCACAGAGATCTTCCTACTTCTGTACCTCAAGTGCTAGGATTAAAGGCATGTGCCATCATGACCAGCCAAAAATGTTTTAATACTACATTTTAAAAATCACTTATCATATAGGCTTATGAAATAATGGCTTTTTCATACGTATTTAGTATAAGTAACGTTTAAACCCTACGCCCTCCTGTCAACCCCATCCTCTCTTCACATCTCTTTCCTTTTCCATTTCTACTTTCATATCACATATATTGTGCTATCTTGTCTCACTTAAAGTCTCTTTCTTCTCCCTTCTCATAGCACCTTGTCTTCCTAGGTACTGCATGAGTTCAACATTAAACGCTAATCTAAGAATTCAAAGCTCGAATCTGCGTGAGAGAACATGCCTCCCTTAGTATAACGTTTTCCATTTCCATCCTTTTTCTTGAGAATTTCACAATTTTTTTCTTTACAACTGAATAAAATCCATTCTGTATATGTATCATAATTTTATTTTCTAGTCATCGGTTGAGAGATGTCTAGGCTGGTTCCTTTTCTTGGTTATTGTGAATAAAGCAGCACTGAATAGAGAATTGCAAGTCTCTTGCTAGTAGGCTAGAGTTGTGGGCTGTTTGCCCCAAGAGTAGAACATCTGGATCACATGACATTTGTTTTAGCTTTTCCTGAAACATCAACACTGATTTCCCTAGTGGCTACACTAGTTTACACTATCAACAGTGAATAATGATTCTCATTTCCCCATAATTTTATAGGCATTTGTTGATTCCTTGATAATAGTCATTCTATACAGGGTAAGAGGGAATCTCAAAGTAGTTTCATTTTTAATTTTCATTAATTACTAATGATACTTAACATCTTTGAAATATGTATTAGCCATTTGTAGTTATTCTTTTGAAAGCTCTCTATTCAGTTACATAATCTCTTGTGATTCTCATATAATCTCTTTGTTCCCTTGATGTTTACTTCTTTGAGTTCTTTGTATATTACAGATATTAATTCTATGCAAATGTGTAGTGGCAAGATTTTCTCCCATTCTATAAGCTGCCTCCACTCAACAGTTTTCTATGCTATGTAGATAATTTTGAATTTCACAGGGTTCTGTTTGTGGATTGATACCATTATTTCCTGAGTAGCTGGAGTCCTTCTCTATAGCTATGCTTTGAAGTGTACTTCCTACTTTTTCCTCTAGAAGTCTCAGCATTTTTCAGGTCTGACATTAAGATCTAAGACCTACTTGCAATTGTTTTCTGTGCCTGGAGAAGACAGGATCTAGCTTTATCTTCTGTGCATAGATCCAGTTTTCTCAGCACTGATTATTGAAGAGGCTGCCCTTCTCCAATATGTATTATTAGAATCTGTAAAAAGTCAGTTGGTTATACTTGAGCCACGTGTATCTTGGATATTTATTCTATTCCATTGATCTCTGGGCTGGATTTTATAACAGTACTTTGTGGTATGACTTGAAATCAGTTATGCGCAGTAAGATACTAGTTACTACAGCTGTGAATGGAAACAAGATAAGCAGTAAAACTAGTGATTCTTATTGGAATGATAGGGAAAAATAGAGGGGCAAGAAAAATGAAGAGAACAATGGGGACAAGAGAGGAACAACAAAGACGCTCTGGGCATGTAGAATAAAGAGAAAAATGCAATGGACGATCTTAACTGATTCCAAGTCCCAGGAGGATAATGAAAAGACCGTCAACTCCGGGCAAGCCTGTATTCTTTTAGATAGCCTGTCAGAAGGAAACGGAGAGAAGGACAAAAGAAGATGGGAAGTGTGGGGGATAAAAATAGAGCAGGACAACACTGGCATGCTAAAATGATACTGGGGATTAAATAAGTGAGGTATGAAACCAAAGGAAACGGAGCTGGGTGGGGTACAGATTCTGCATTTGGTCTCTCGTCGGGTTATTGGCTGCAGTCTAACCGCTAAACATTCTTCAACTTCATGAGCTCAAAGATGCCATTTACACAACTGGTCAACCATCCCCTGACTAGACTGCAAATGCTGGCGACACCCCTTGCCATTCTGTCCCCAATATATTGCACATGCAGAACCTAGGTCTGTGTTCCACTGCATGATCCCGACCAGATTTCTACCTTGCTTAAAACTACAGGTTCTGACAGAAAGTTTCTTCCCCACTGTCTAGAGGTTTTCAGAGTTAGGAGAGTATAGTCTCCTGACAACAGTTCTAGGTTCCAAAGGTTTGTAGTTTGGGAGGGTATTTTTCTTCTGGTGTCACCAAGTCACCAAAGACTCAAAAGGGATCTTTTAAAAATGGCTTCTTGCTGCAGCTCCCAGTGAGTTTGCTGGTCCCTCCACTCCTTCTGCCAGAATAGCTGCTACTGCCATGCTCAGCTTTTGTCCCCCATTTCTCTCTGTTTTACTGTTTTACTGTCCTTTAATATGTCTGTGACATATTAAACACAGTACAGACTCTGTGGCTCACTACCTTAAGCTTTGGTTCCCTCCTCAGCTGATGCACTAGGCCCTGGTCTGCTTGGTAAAGTTCCCTATTTACTTTGCTGTTGGAACTGAAAAATTTCTAGTATCACTGACCTCTTATGACACTTGTAAACCATCTACCTATTCCTGGCTTATCCCTGGGAGATTTTAGCAGACTGTGCCTGCATTTCTTTATCTTTCTAGAAATGGATAAAATAAGGCACATTTTACAGTTTAAAAACCCCATTTGTGACTACCAGGTACCTGAGAAGATGTTTAGGATCATTAATCATGATTATATGCAAATTTAAGCTGCAATAAGATGCTACCACCTCGCCACTAGTACGGATAAAAACTGATAAACACAGAACAGTTATAACTTTCATAAGTTTGTCCTGAGAATGTAAAATGATGGTATCATTTTAAAAGTAGTTGAGCAAGCTCATAAAATTAACTGTTTTTTAATTCTGACCTCACAATTTCACCGCTACTTGTTTCACAACTAGTAATGAAAACACACAGCTATACAAAGATTTGGACATGAAAACTTACAGCAGGTTTATTGTCACTGCCATAGCCTGGAGACAGGGGAACACGTTAAACACATAAATGACTAAGCAAAACGATGTAACAATGCAAAACAATCAGCATTAAAACTGGCTAAAAAACACATGGCAACATAAAAATCAATCAAATGACAGAAAATCATTGAAGGCGACACACTGTTAAAAAGTAAAACAGGTAAACATTTTCCCTGCCATTCATGGGGAAAGGCACAACGTTCAATCTACATTTATAGGTTCTTAGTTGCTACGTATAACAGCTGCTGAAATCTGCTGCTTTTTGACCAAAGTAGAAGAATATCTTTTGTTGGTTACTAATATTATTAATCTGAAATAAGATTGAGATTTAGAAAAATTATTAGATATCAAAATGAAATTAGTAATAGAATTGAATCAGCAACAGAATCAAAAGTCAAATCAACTTGGTTTTCAAAGGCACAAGAATGTCAAAGGCCTGGGCCTAAATGCTCCTATAGTAAAAAGAAAATTCTCCTCTGTCATTCTCAAAGCCTTCAAACTCTCGTTCTAGAAAAGTAGACTAAGTACTAAGGTCTCCTCTAAAATAGATATATACTATGGTATAGGGTTGGCTCCCATCTAAGAGGGGAAGATGGCATTCTTTTTATTTCATATCATTCATTCTCAGGAATATAATTGCCTGGTCCTAAAATAGAGCCCCTGAAACAGAAGCTTCATTAGGACTCAAGCAATAACCTTAAAATAAAACAACAACAAAAACCTTGAAAATGACCCAATACCTTATTTATTTCTAAAATTCAAAATAAACTTAGTGGCTTAAAATAATCTATATTTGTCTCACAGTTTGTGTGAGGAATCCAGGCATTGTTCAGCTGGGCTTAACACAAAGCTGCAATTAAAGTACCTGAAGCATTGGTTTCCACTGGAGCCACAGTGGGGAAAGGTGCATTTCCAAACTCGCTGGTGCTGTGGGCAGAATCTGTGTTCTGTAGCTATAAAACTAAGGGCCTCAGCTCTTTGCCTTTCTAAGACATTCCAACAGCCAAAGCACAGGCTAGTCAAGCTGAATTTTATGCCTCACTTCCTTTTTCTTCACCACAGCATCCAAGGTCCTTGGTATATCTGCAATTGATTTCAAAAAGTCTACCAAGTAAAATTCAAAGCAGCTGGTTCACTGGTAGGGCACTAAACTAAAGTGTACATAGACATATTAAAGATGGATGTAACAGCTTAAGTTAGAGAGACAAAAGATTTGAAAACATAGAAATTGATATATCTAATTAAATATCTGGGTATCAGATATCTTTTCACTGCATTAAATAATTATGTCTGGACACACATTTTCCCTTGAACAATGAAGCAATTAGTAAGAAGGTACTTTCGACCCCTTCTCTATTGTGCAGTGACTGTCCATCACAGTCCCGTAGAAAACTGCATCCCTTCTAACTGTCCTGTAATATTTAACAGGGGCAGAATCTCATTGTGAAGTTAATGGGGAAGAATAAGAAAATTATGCAGATGATGTTCTTATAATTTCAGGATAAAAATGAAATTTATTTTCTATTTTTTATTGCACTTCTGTACATCTTGTATAAAAATACGTATCACATTTAGACCCCCTCCTCCATCCATGCTCCCCACATCCTCCCTTGCTGTACCTAATGTATTCCATGATACATGTTATGTCCTATACAGTCAAGCATTTGTACCCAGGTGTCCTTTGGTGCAAATTCATCCAATGGAGTCTAGTCAGCATATCTAGAGATCAAAAATAAGGCCTATTCTCCCTCACCCAGTAGTAGTCAGTCTCCAACAGTATCTATACTAGGGCAGATCTGCCACCTATTTCTCTCACTCCACTCTGGGTCCTTGTCTGATTCATTTGGTATGGGTCTTGTGCTCATGGAGTTCGCATGTGCAGGCTTCCAGGGGCCTGAAAACCTGTGTTTCCCTATGTCCATGGACCAAGCCCAGCTCTTAGAATCTTTCTGCCCCTTCTTCTGTAATGGTCCCTGAGCCATGGGTGGGTGAGATTTAGTACAGGAGTACTATCCCATGATACAAATGCTGCAGTCTTATTATCTGAGTCTTGGCCAGGTGTGGCCTTCTGTGTACTTCGCACTCTGTTTCACAAGGAGGCTTCACAGGTGAGAGTTAAGAGCCACACTAGTATCCTCTCTACCTCCCTTTCTGCTGTGTTCCATGAGCTTTAGATGCAGAGCTTCCACTGTAGATACATCACTTAGGACTGGGCATTTCTAGACATGTATTCACTGTGTGTGACCAGTTGTGGAACTCTGCTCCATCTGTTGCAAACAGACGTTTCTTTGATGAGTGGTGTAGGGTGTACTTGTCTATACTTATAATCATCCATATGGTTAGAAATTTCATTTGTCTAGAGATATTACAGAAATATGGTTTTCTCTAGGATCTATGACCTCTCCAGCCGTGTGCATTAGGCTGTGTTTACAGTGCCACCATGAATTCACTCCCATTGAGAGGGCTTTAAGTCTAATTAAATTGCTGTTGTTTATGCCCCAGATAACAGTGCCACTACTGCGCCAATGGGGGTAGTTTGCTGTGCTAGTAGTTATGGTTATTAGGCTTTAAAACTGGGATGGACCATTTTCTCCTTTAGCAGCTTGCATAGTATCCTCTAGAACTATGATAGCTACAGGTGGAAGGTTTCCAGGTCAATTCTTGCTCCATTACTTGAACTCCTGTGTCTTAATTGTGTCCTGTCTTCAGCAGCACAGTCTTATCTTCAAGTTTTGGTAGATAACCAAGGGCTGGAGAAATAGCTTCTGTTATTTTTGGAGTCTCTTGGACTACTCTGACCAACCACTTGAAGGAAGGTCTTTCCTGTCTGACATTGTTCCTTGTCATACAATCCCCAGGTATGCATATGCATACCATATGTATGAAACCATATGTACATTTCTCAGAAGGTTCCAGAGCGAACACATTTCCCTCTGACTTCCCTGGCTCCCTAAAATCCATTCATCTCTACTCTCTCTCCCCACATTCGACCTCCTTTCTCCTTTCCTTGTCCATGTGCTCCCATTATTCCCACCCTTCCCCCAAGAACTCCAGAGTTCCCTCCTCCCTAACCACCATTGCACCCTGCATGTCCCTCCCCCCTCACCTCCCATTCTTCCCACCTCTCCCCTCTTTTGGCTCTTTTTCTTTACTTTCATGTTTCCTTTCCATTTACCTCCTGGTGTTACATCCGGATATATATATAGTCACATATAAGGGCTTGTTGCTAAGATCTGCCAATGAGGGAGAGCATATGTCTCTTATTTATCAGAGTTTGTGTTAACTTCACTTAGCATAACAGTCTCTAGTCCTATCCAGTTATCTGCAAATTGTAGAGATACCTGTACATCCATGTTTATTGCTGCTCTCTTCACAATAGCTAAGTAATGGAAACAACCTAAATACCCCTCGATTGATGAATGATAATGAAAATGTGGTACATTTACATGACAGAGTTCTATACCGCTGTAAGAAAAGATGAAATTATTTCTATTTTTTAAAAAAAAACAAAACATATTTGCCTTATAATGTAATAAATGACTTAGATATTAGAAAAATCCTGTTCTTGAACATTTATATCTTGAACGAATAAGCAAATACTCAAATTTTGCATAAAAGAATGCATATATGGATATATGATAAACAAAAAGTTATAAATGCATAATTATTAGGTGTTATCTAGTCTTAATTTAACACCCTTATATAAATTATTTATTATACAACTAAAATAAATATTAACATTGAGTTCATTTTCATTCATGCAGATTTCATTTTAATAAATAGAGATAAAATTCTTATGGGTAGACTTGTAAGTATTGTTATAAGTTGTTAAAATTAGAATGTATAATGTATACATGTAAGTACATAATGAATATATACTGTAATGTATATACGTGTTCTTCATGACACAGTAAGAAGTTATGAAATAAACATTTCGAATGTTTCAACAGAGTGTCCTCTTGTGTTGTCACATAAAATAGAAACCTGAGGTTTGATCAAGAAAATAAAATAACTTTAAGGTTTTCTAATTGGTGTGCATTAAAGAATGTCCACACAAATCTTGCCACAGTTCTTCCTCACCTACCAAAATAAAAAGATCATTCATAATTATTCAGAATTACAATTTTATTATTTTATTTTATTATATCATCTTTATATTCTCTATATCTTACCAACCCCTCTTCAATTCTCATCTCATGTTAGTTAATTTCTTAACTTCTAAAAGAAGTGGATTTGAGGGGCTGGTTAGATGGCTCAGCTGTTAAGAGCACTGATTGCTTTTGCAAAGGACCCAGGATTTGTTCCCAGCACCCATATAATGGCTAATAACTGTCCATAACTCCAGTTCCTGGGTATCTGATACCCTCTTTTCACCTCGGGACATTGCATGACATGGGTGCACTTACATACATGCAGGCAATACACATACACTTAAAAACAAAATAACTTAAAAAATTAAAATAAGAAAATAAAAAGAATGGAGTTTATAAATCTCTCCTCTACCAAAGTATGCAAATATTAATAGTTGGATGTTTGTATGAAATCTGCTATGAAGAATGTTTATATGATGTCATATTAGTCACTTTTCTGTTGCTGTAATAGAAACACTGACCCAAGCAATTTATAGAAGGAAGAGTTTATTTGAGCTTTTGGTTCCAGGGGAATTACAATCTGTCATGGCAGGGAGGCATGGTGGCTGGAGGTGGCTGGAGCAGGAGCATCAGAAGCTAAACTCTCACATCATCACGCAGTCACAAGAAGCAAGAGAGCAACTGGAGATCTGGCAAAGCTTAAGAATTCTCTAAGCCCACCCCCAGTGACAAGCTTCCTCCAAGACAGCCACACCTTCTAAAACCTCCTAAAACAGAGCCAGCATGTGGGGACAAAGTGTCCAAACACTTGGAGCCTATAGGGGACATTTTCATTCAAACCATCATACATGTATTTACACTGGGAATTAAGATGCACATTGGAGGGACTGGAAGATGTTTCAGTCAATAAACTGCTTGGTGTGTAACCTTGATGGCCTGAGTTCAGGTCCATATTACCTGTTTAAAATATTTTTTTTTATTATTTTTTGTGTATGCATGTGTGCTGGGTAGCTTTAATGTCAACTTGACACACTTGGGTTGAGGGAGCCTCAATTGGGGAATTTCCTCTATTGGACTGGCCTTCAGCCATGTCTGAGTGGCATCTTCTTGATGAGTGATGTGGAAGAGCCCAGCCCACTGTGGGTAGGCCTGTGTTGCATAAGAAAGCAGGCTGAGCAGGGGCCAGGAGAGCAAACCAGTAAGCAGCATTCCTCCATGGCCTGTGCTTCAGCTCCTGTCTCCAGGTTCCTGCCCTGAGTTCCTACTTTGGGCTCCCTGATGAACTGTGATTCTGGAGATGTAAGATAAATAAACCCTTTCCTCTCCAAGTTGGTATTGGTCAGAGTGTTTTGTCACAACACTGGAGAAACAAACCAGGACAGCATGTATTGCCTGAATGTATGTAATTACATCCATATCATTCAATGCCCAGAGAGATCAGAAGAGGGTATTGGACCCCTGGAAATGGAGTTAAGACAGTTGTTAGCTCTCATGTGGGTGCTGGGAACCTTACCTGGTTCCTCTCTGAGAACAGCCAGTGCTCTTAACTGCTGAGCCATTTTTCTAACCCCCATTGAAAAAGCTGGATGTGGTGTGTAACTCCAGAAGTGGTTGGGGGTGGTGTGATGGCTAATCCTGGGTGTCAACTTGACTGGATCTGGGATTAACTGAAATGAGAGAGATCTTCTTGATTGGATCATCTGAAACTGGAAGACACACCCTAAGTGTGGGTGTTACCTTCTGATGGCAGCCCGTATAAAAGGTCATGGCAGAGGAGAACACCTGGCTTCTTGCTGCTTGCCTTCTCTCTCCCTGGTGAGTTCATCTTGCTGCTGTAGATTGAAGACTAACTGAAGTTTTGGAATTCGTCAGACCATCAGTGCCAGATCAGGACTACTGAGACATCCAGGCTCATGGACTGAGCGACTATGAATTCTCAGCCTCTCCAGCGTGGTGCAGCCATTGTTGGACTACTCAGACTCTATCCTGTGAGCTAAGCTGATAAATCTCCCTACACATATATATTCATTCTACTGGTTCTGTTTCTTTGGAAAACCCTGACTGATGCAGATTGTGCTACCAGGAGTGGTTCTAGAGAAACAGAATTGAAAGAATGAATTTCTTTGATGGGCTTGTTGGTATTTGGAGCAGGCTCTCCAACTCACAGTCTTCAGGTAGCATGGAGAGCACTGAAAATCTGTGGTGTAGACTATTTGAAACAATTATGGAGATAGACCCATTTGAATCTCCTAACTCACCTTTTGTGAAGAGCAAGAAATTTAGTGACTCTATATGTAAAACATTTGACGATTTGTGGAAAAATAAGGAAAATAATGATGCTGGCTGGTTACTTCTAGCATCTCTGGATAAAGTAATGAAGATAAACAATGAGCTTAATGATAAAACTGACAAGCTCCAGATTTGAATCAACAGTTTAAAAGTTTCCAAGTGTGTCCTGGAAGAGAATCTTCTCTCCAGCAGCCAGAGTCAAAGCTGCAGAAAATCAAGCTGGAGCTGCTATACGTTCGGCTGACCTACAACGCTAATTTAATTCCCAGCCCTGAAGGGTGTCAGCAGTAAAGGTGAGGGCATTGGTAGGGAAAGATTGGAATCCTGACACACGGGATAGAGATGTGTGGGAGAGCCCTGAGGAGGCTGAGGATTTAGAATCCTCAGATGCTGAGGAATTTGATTCACCAATGAACTAATCTTCCCACTCTCAG
>NW_008353027.1:1353367-1361060 GCF_000622305.1 Nannospalax galili
GAGATAGAAAGTGTGGTCCATGAGGAGGTGTGCTACACCACTAAAGAACATAGTGAATTTGCTAATTCATTCAAGCAGAAGTCTAATGAATGTGTCTGGGAATTGATTTTAAGGGTATGGGATAATGGTGGAAGGAACATAAAATTGGATCAGGCTGAGTTTATTGACATGGGCCCCCTGACTGGAGATTCTAGATTTAATATGGAAGCTTATGCAGTTAAAAAAGGTGTTAAAAGTTTATTTGATTGGTTGGCTAAGGTATTTATCAAAAGATGGCTTACTGACAGAGAGCTGGAGATATCTGACATCCCTTGGCTTAGTGTTGATGAAGGGATTGTAAGGCTCAGGCAAACTGATACGCTCGAGTGGATTCGCAGTGCAACACCAAATCCTCCACAATGGGAAGGTCCAGAGGACATGCCTTTTACTGATTTTATAGGATGGAAAGTACTGAGAGAGACACCAGAACATTTGAAGAGCTTTGTTTTTGCTCTTTTCCTTATGCCGAATCTTACAGTTGGAGATGCTGCTGTTCAATTGCATAAATTAAATGTAAATACAATAGGTGTTAACAGGACCTCTGAGTAGGGGTCAGGTGGCAGTATTGAATTACCAAAGACAAGGTGAGCATACTTATCGTACTGGGCTGCAAAGGCAAAACAATACCTACAATGCCATGACTCGAATAGACCTGTGGTACTGGCTAATCAATCACGGTGTTTCCAGGGACCACATACATAAGAAGCCTACTAAGTTTTCATTTGGTCTGTATAAGCAGAAAAGCTCTATGATGAATGACAGGAAGTCAGTATTGGATCGTAGCAATAGAGAATCTCACTCAGTCAACCAATTTCCAAACTTGAGAGTTTACAGACCCAGAACCCCTTGAATGAAGGGAAGTCTGGGTGCACTTGAGGAAGGACTTTGTCACAGTACCAAAGACTTATGCTCTTCACCTCTCACCCATCCTTCCTCAGAGGGACCTGTGGCCTTTTACTAGAGCAACTGTACATTGAGGGAAAGGAAATAATCAGACTTTCAGCTGCCTACTGGATACTGGTTCTGTGTTGACACTGATTCTTGGAGACTCTAAAAAGCATTGTGACCCTCCAGTTAAAGTAGGGGCTTACGGAGGTCAGGTGATAAATGGAGTGTTGGCTGAAGTCTGACTGACAGTTGGTCCAGTGGGTTCCTGAACTCATCCTTTGGTTATTTCCCCACTACCAGAATGTATAATTGGGATAGATATACTTAAGAATTGGCAGTATCACATTGGTTCCCTGACTGTGAGTGAGGGCTATTATGGTTGGAAAGGCCAAATGGAAACCACTGGAATTTCCTCTGCCAGGGAAAATAGTGAACCAAAAACAGTATCACATCCCTGGAGGGATTGCAGAAATTAGTGTTACCATCAAGGATTTGGAAGATGCAGGAGTGGTGATTCCCACCACGTCTCCCTTTAACCCTCCTACATGGCCTGTGCAGAAGACAGATGGGTCATGGAGAATGATAGTTGACTATTGAAAACTTAATCAAGTAGTGACTCCAATTGCAGTTGCTGTACCAGATGTGGTTTCCAGAAGCAATTTTCTTTCAGCTGGCAAGGCCAACAGTATACCTTTACTGTCCTGCCTCAAGGGCATATTAACTCTCCAGCATTGTGCCATAACTTGTTTAGAAGGGATCTTGATTGCCTGACTCTTCCACAAAATATCACGCTTGTCCACTACATTGATGATGCTACGCTGATTGGATCCAGTGAGCAGGAGGTAGCAGTCTGGACTTATTGGTTAAGTATATGCACATGAGAGGATGGGGAAGAAATCCAACCAAAATTCAAGGGCCTTCTACCTCATTGAAAATTCTAGGAGTTCAGTGGTGTGGAGCATGCAGAGACATTCCTTTTAAGGTGAAGAATAAGTTGTTGCACTTGGCCCCTCCCTTCACCAAGAAAGAAGTACAACCATGGTGGGCCTGTTTGGATTCTGGAGGCAGCACATTCCTCATCTGGGTATGTTACTATGACCCATATATCAAGTGACTCAGAAGGCAGCTGCCTTTGAGTGGGGCCTGGAACAGGAAAGGGCCCTTCAATAGGTCCAGGCTGCTGTCCAAGCTGCTCTGCCCCTTGGGCCATATGATCCAACAGACCCGATGGTGCTTGAGGTATCAGTGGCAGATAAAGACACTGTTTGGAGTCTCTGGCAGGCCCCCATAGGGGAATCACAGCGGAGGCCATTGGGATTTGGGAGTAAGGCTTTGCCTTCATCTGCGGACAACTATTCTTTCTTTGAGAGACAGCTCTTAGCCTGCTATTACGCCTTAGTGGAAACTGAACATTTGACAATGGGCCACCAAGTCACCATGTGACTGGAGATGCCCATCATGAGCTGGGTGTTATCTGACACCCCAAGTCATAAAGTAGGCTGTTCAGAGCAACAATCCATTATGAAATGGAAGTGACTGGTCTCAAGCAGGCCTGGAGGGCATAAGCAAGTTACATGAAGAAGTTGCCCAAATGCCTATGGTTCCTACTCCTGTTATGATGCCTCCTGTTCTCAAGCATGCACCTATGGCTTCATGGGGTGTGCCCTATGACTGAGGAAGAGAAGACTAGGGCTTGGCTTACAGATGGTTCTGCACCCTATGCAGACACCACTCAGAAGTGGACAGCTACCACATTACAGCTAATTTCTGGAACAACCCTGAAGGACACTGGGAAAGGAAAGTCTTCACCATGGGCAGAACTTCGGGCAGTGCACATGGTCATGCATTTTGCTTGAAAGGAGAAATGGCCAGAAGTGTGATTACATACTGATTCATAGGCTGTAGCCAATGGTTTGGCTGGATGGTCAGGGAATTGGAAGGAGCATAATTGGAAAATTGGTGAGAAAGACATTTGGGGAAAAAGTATGTGGATAGATCTCTCCAAATGGGCAAAGGATGTGAACATACTTCTGTCTCATGTAAATGCTCATCAAAAAGTGACTTCGGCAGAAGATGAGTTCAATAATCAAGTAGATCAGAAGACGCACTCTGTGGATTGTCAGCCTTTCTTCAGCTATCCCTGTCATTGCTCAATGGGCCTATGTGAACAAAGTGACCATGGTGGCAGAGATGGAGGTTATGCATGGGCTCAACAGCATGGACTCCCACTCATGAAGGCTGACCTGGCTACAACTGCTGCTGAGTGCCAGATCTGCCAACAGCAGAGACCAACACTGACCCCCGCCCCCGATATGGCACTGTTCCCCATGGCGACCAGCCTGCAACCTGGTGGCAGGTTGACTACATTGGACCACTTCCATCTTGGAGGGGACAGTATTTTGTCCTTACAGGAATAGACACTTATTCTGGTTATAGATTTGCCTTTCCTGCAAGTAATGCTTCTGCCAAAACTACCATCCAGGGACTTACAGAATGCCTTATCCACCATCATGGTATTCTGCACAGCATCACTTCTGACCAGGGAACTCACTTCACAGCCAAAGAAATGTGACAGTGGGCCCATGGTCACCGAATCCACTGGTCTTACCATGTTCCCCATCATCCCGAAGCAGCTGCCTTGATAGAATGATGGAATGATCTTTTAAAGATACAGTAACAGTGCCAATTAGGTGGCAATAGCCTGGAAAACTTGGGGGGGTCCTCCAGAAGGCAGTGTAAGGCAGTGTATGCTTTGAATCAGTGTCCAATATATGGTACAGTTTCTCCTATAGCCAGGATTAATGGGTCCAGGAATCAAGGGCTGGAAGTGGGGATGATTCCACTCACTAGCACCCTGGTGACACACTAGGAAAATTTTTCCTTCCTGTCCCTCAACTTTGCACTCTACTTGCTTGGATGTTTGGTTTCAGAGGAGGGAGTGCTTCTGCCAGGAGAGACAACAAACATTCCATTGAACTGTAAGATAAGACTTCCCCCTGGACACTTTGGGCTTCTGATGCCCTTAAGTCAGCAGGCTAAGAAAAGAATAACAGTATTAGGAGGGGTGATTGACCCAGACTACCAGGGGGAAATTGGACTGGTTCTCCACAATGGAGGTAATGAAGATTATATCTGGAAGGCAAGAGATTCCTTAGGGGGACTTTTGGTGTTACCATGTCCTATGGTTAAGGTCAATGGGAAACCACAACAACCCAATCCAGACAGGACACTAAATGGCACAGACCCTTCAGGGATGAAAGTACAAGTCACTCCTCCTGGGAAAGAGCCAAGACCTGCAGAGGTGCTTGCTGATGGTGGAGGAAATACAGAATGGGTAGTAGAGGAAGGTAGTTACAAATACCAACTTAGGCCACATGACCAGTTGCAGAAACTTAGATTGTAATTGACATGAGTATTCTTGTCCTATTTGGTTAAGAATAGGCTTGTGCATATATACACATATGTTAAGCAGACACTTGAGTTATTCTTTTTTTGAATGTGTAATTGAGATATGTGTTAAGTGGTTAACTGTTGTGAACCTATATGATTATATTGGGTTATGAGACACTAAAGGACTATGCATTTTTCGAAGACTTCATCATCTACTCTAAGATATATAATGCATTGGTCATTGTATGATGAGATAGTTATATCATGTTAGGTGAAATTATGACCTCAACATTGTTTTCGTTTGAAAATTACCCCTGACATAGAGAGATGCTATTGGGAGTCAAGTTGATAAAGGGTGGACTTGTGATGGCTAATCCTGGTTGTCAGCTTGTCTCGATCTGGGATTAACTGAAGTGTGAGAGATCTACTTAATTGGATCATCTGAAGCTGGAAGACACACCCTAAATGTGGGTGTTACCTTCTGATGGCAGCCCATATAAAAGGCCTGGCTTCTTGCTGCTTGCCTTCTCCCTCACTGGTGAGTTCATCTTGCTGCTGTAGACTGACAGGTAGTTGATCTTTTGGAATTCATCAGAACTTCAGTGCCAGATTGGGACTACTGAGACATCCAGCCTCGTGGACTGAGCGACTACGGATTCTCATCTCTCCAGTGTGGTGCAGCCATTGTTGGACTCTATCCTGTGAGCTAAGCTGACAAATCTCTATACATATATATTCATTCTACTGGTTCAGTTTCTTTGGAGAACCCTGACTGATACAGGTGGTGAAGACAAAATGACCCCAGGCCTTTCTGGCTGAATTGGGTAATCTCCAGGCCCATTGAGAGACCCTGCATCAAAATATGTATGTGGGAGCAATACATAGAAGAAGACACTGACATAGACTCTTGGCCTCCAAACACACACACACACACACACACACACACACACACACACACACATACAAGAGAGACTGTGGGCAAGGAGAGGCAAAATACTGGAAAAGTCATTTAGATGGTGTCGCTGGAGTTCTCTTAGGATCCCTTGCTCCTGGTGCTATTAGACAAACCATATAACAAATCTTTATCTGAATTTTTAAAGTTTATATCCTGGGTAGGGGAAATAGAGTAACTTACAAAGGTGAATACCCTGTGCCCTGCTCTGCTCTGTGGCTCAGGCACCTGCAGGTCCAGATTGCTTCATGGCACCACCCACAGTCTCCATTAGCTTTTGCCCATACCTCCTGGGCCCCTAGTCTCGCACCAGGTAGGTAAATGCCTCCTCTTCTGTCCACAAAGGCAAGATACTGGGGCCATTCCCCACCTGCCCCCAAGTTTACATCAACACTCCTAGATTTGGGACTAACTCTCTGTAGCCAATTTTCCACAGCAGGCCCCGCCCCTCAGAAGAAAAAGTACCCCTCAGGACATAGATGGTAATTAAGAGCAGATAGTAACAGTATTTGAGATTTTATAAAGTATGAAATAAAATAGAATAATTAAGATATAGTTCTGATCTCCTTCCTATTTGAGTAAATTTGATGGAAAACATTAGATGGGAAAACTGACACCTACTGAAAGGAAAACAAAATAAGTCATTGTTATTTCACTCAAGGCAAAGACTGTGGTTTTAAATTCACTTTCATTTCTTATAAAAATGGCATTGATTAACCATTGATAGCCAATGGGCCAAAGCTGACTCATTTCCTGTTTTATAGGCATTGTTTGGAATAGCCATGCTTTGCATTTTTGTACTAGTTTTGGTTACATTTGCACTACAAATGCAGAGTTGAGAAATTGCAACACAGACTGTGTATACACCCAAACCTAAAATACTGACTATAAGTTTTCCACAGAAAGATAAATATTGATGACTCCTGAACATACACACTTGGCAGTTAAATTTTATGTTTCTGAAATTAAAGAGATTGTAAAGAAAATATGATCAAAAAATAGGGGGACAGTGATTTCAAAGAGTTTTGAATTTATATTTGACTTTTCTTCTGAAGTTACCTCCTATCTTCAAACAAGTCCAAATATTCTTTTACTGGTCTCAAAATTATTCAGGTCCCAGGAAGGTATGTATATGTACATACATACAAATGTACAAAGACCTATATATGTATATATGTATATATATGCATATATTGCATCAATCCCTCTACAATTTGCTTTTTTTTAGTAATAATCAAAAACTCCATTGGCTTCTTCAATACATGATTAGTCACATTGCTAAGCAAGTCTTTTCCAGTGACAGGAGATGGTGAATAAACCATTTTCCTATAGCACAGGTATACTGTATATAGATATTTGCATCTTCACCAAAGCAGTCATTCCAGTCAAGCAATTTTGTAACGTAAGTCTTCTCAATTTGATTGTAAAGGTTTTTGCTTCAGGATTAAGTTTGAACATTGAATTAACTTTGTGTGTTATGGTTGTATTAATCACTGCACCACAGAGAAAGAGTAGTAGAAATTATGTCTATATGTGTGTTTCTCCTATATAAACACATACAGGTTCTCAAATGTATGCATAATATATTTGCATGGATGTGTGTGTGTATATGTGTATGAGTGTGTGTATGTGATTCTTCTCTTTCTCTCCCTCTCACCCTCCCTTTCTTCTTCCCTCCTCCCCTCCTTCCTCCCAGCATTACGGTCACTGGTGGATATACTATCGTGATCCCATAAGATTATGATAAAGCTGAAAATGTCCTGTCTCCTAGTAATAAGCAGCCCACTGTAATAACATAGATCAATGCATTCTTAATGTGTTTGTGATGGTGCTGGTATAGCCAAACCTCTGCACTGCAGTAATATAAAATATTTTACATATAATTTTCCAGCACATAATACTTGATAATAAATAATAAATGATGATGTTACTGGTATATATATAATTACTATAATACATTTTTGTTGCTATTTTATTTATATATTCATTTATTCATTTATATTTTTACTGTATGTGTATGAGTGTTTTGCCTGCGTGTAAGTGCATCCACGTCATGAAATGTCTGTGAGGCCAGAAGAGAGTGTTGAATTCCTTGGAACCGGAATTAGGGTTATCTTTTAGTCGCCATGTGGGTGCTGGGAACCAATTCCAGATCCTCTGCAAGAGCAGTCAGTGCTTTTAATTGCAGAGCCATCTCTCCAAGCCTTTTGTTATTATTTTAGAGTCTACTCATTCTACTTACAGAATATAAAACCTAATGTGGGGACTGAAGAGATTGCTCAGTGATTAAGAACACTGGTTGTTCTTGCAAAAGACCCGGGTTCAAATCCCAGCACGCACATGGCAGCTAATAACTGTCTATAACTCCAGTTTCAGGGGATCTGATGGCCTCTTCTGTCCTCCACGGGCATTGCATGACACAGG
>NW_008353027.1:1361199-1370337 GCF_000622305.1 Nannospalax galili
CAACTGTCCGTAACTCCAGTCCCAGGGGATCCGACAGCCTCTTCTGACCTCTGTGGGCACTGCACAACAGAGGTGCACTTACCTACATGCAGGCAATACACGCATACACATAAAATAAAAATAATAAAATATTTAAAAAACCTAATGTGAAATAATATATGGTTACACAGTCACAGGCATATACATCTATGTTTATCCCATTTCCCAGTTGTACCAAGAAGCCCAATGAGGGATTGGAGAGATGGCTTAGCGTTTAAGAGGACTGCCTGGTCTTGAAGAGGACCCAGGTTTTCACATGGGTGCATATACATACAGACAGACAATACAGTCATATATATATAATAAAAATAAGAAGTAAAATATTTAAAAAAGAAGCCAAATACTCAAGATGCACCAAGTAAGTGTGTGTAAGTGCAAACCACAAATACTAGGAAGGAAACACTGCTGTGCTGAAGTCTGCTAACAGCAGCTAATCATGTTAATTTCACCTAAGAAATGCCTTTATAGAAACATTTATTATAAGGTTTTGCCAAACATTTGGCTATAGTGGCTGTGATGGATCAATGAGTGTTCCCCACAGGCTCCAGAGATTTGGTCACTTGGTTCCCAGTTTGTGGAGCTGTTTGGTGAGGGTCATAGAACCTTTCGGAGGTGTGACCATGCTAAAGGAAGTACCTCATTGGGGGCAGACTTTGACTGTACTTAAACTTTGCTTGATTTCTGGTTTTGCCCTGCTTCCTGTGCCTGCTTAAGGATGTGAGCACTCAGCTTTCTGCTCCAGTCACCACTACTGTCAAGTGTTCATGCCATAATGGACTCTAACGCCCAAGGAACTGTAAGATAAAGAAACGTGTCCTTCTATAAGTTGCTGGCCATGGTATTTTACCACAACAACAGAAAACTAACTAATACAGTAACCTAGCCAACATGACACATAATAATAACTATCATTGTGTGAGGGCTGCTGATGGAGGGAGGATAAATTGTCTCCAGGGACAAGCTCACTTGTAGGTTATCCAGTCCCAAGTAGTCAGTCCTAAACACATGTACACACAAGTATGACTAAATGGACTCAGTCAATTACATATATATATTTTTTTCTGTATTATAATATATGTATATATACTCTATATATACATATATATAATGTGTGGTTCTGTGTCTGTGGGTCTGTGTAGATATATGTATTTAAGTGTATTTATATATATATACAGTAATAATCAAAGAAAATGTCAGGAAATTAAGAAGGAATGAGGGGGATGTGGGAAGAATTAGAGGGGGAGAGGGAGTGAGGAAGGGTGGAAATGATATGATTACAACACTTATGTATGAAATTGTTAAAAATTGGAAAGAAAGGAAATTATCGTTTGAAAAATAGAAAATAGTCTTTGACTTGTGATGGTTCAGTGTTCTGTATTTAACATTACAATGGTACAAAAGCAGCATACATTCAACAGAAACCACATTTTGGTACATACTTTTTCTGAATACTGAGCAGTACAGTGAGCCATAACTCCTAGTCAGTCACAGAATCAGGACAAGGAACAATCTATACCTGTGATATAGTGGTATTAGGCTATGTTACATGCTAGGTTAAGTGGATTAACTGCACTTTGACTTATAACATTTTTACCTTATCTGGGGGTAATGCCTTTGTAAATCAAGGAGGATTTTGCATATATATATATATGAACTATGTATTAGTATAATTATATCAATATATAAATACTACTAAATGTGAGTTGAAAATGAAACCACATTTTATTTTTCTTACAGTCTACTCTTCTGGAGAGTTTACCTTCTGTGTCAGTTTCATGAAAATTTTCCCCATAGCTTATATATTTGAACACCTGGTCCCTAGTTTGAGGTGCTTTTGGGGGCAATCATGGCGCTCTCAGGAAGTGGAGCCTTGCTGGAGGAAGCACATCATTGGGGTTTTGATAATTATAGCCTCACTCTACTTCATGTTTCCCTCCTTCTGCTTTCAGGGTGTGGATGAAAATGTAATCAACCAGTTTACTGCTCCTGCCACTGATCCATGCCTTCCTCTCCAAGACAAGCCCTCTCCCTCCAGGACTGTAAGCTAAAATAAACCCTTTCTTTCTCAAGTTGTTTTTGACAGGGTATTTTATCACAGAAACAAAAAAAAAGTAACAAATACATCCTCATTAGATCCTCATATTCTATTAAAAGCAGTATTGTGTACTGTTTGAATTGCAATCTTGAATATCTCATCATCAGTACTATAGAATAGGGCCATCTTTAAAGAGTCTGTGGCTACAATGAGGTGATTGTTGTGTACTCTAACCCAATGTGACTGATGTCTTCACAAAAGTATTCTTGGGTACAAAGAAGTACAGAAGAAAGACCATGTCGGACCACAAGAAATGTTGAGCTACAAGTCGAAGAGGAAGACCTCAGAAGAATCAGGCCTACTAACACCATGTTCTCAAAACTCTGTGCCTCCAGAACTGAGAATATTAGTTCTTATTAGTTAAGCTGCCCCTTCTGTTTGCTTTTTTATGAGAACCCTAGAAAAAAAACTGAATTACTAAAATAGTCTTTCCTAACCTATAGGAAGCAAAGAAGAATACTGTTGTGGCTTGAATATGAAATGTCCCCCATAGGCTCACAGGTTTGGCTCTAGATTCCCAGCTTTTGACACTGCTGGGGAAGATCGTGGAGCCTTCAGGAACTGAAGCCTCACTGGAGGAAGTGGGTCACTGGGAGTAGGACTCGAGGCTTTATAAATTGGTCTCACTTATTCACTCTGCTTCCTGAGTGCAGATGGAACATGACAAGTTACTGCCATGGTGCTTTCCCCACCATCCTGCCATGTCTTCCATGGAGAGGGTGTTTCTCCTGCAGCTATAAGCCAAATGAAAACATTTCTCCCCTAAGTTCTTTATTCCTGTTATTATTAGAATGTTTTATCACAGAAATAGAAAAGCAATGAAGACAAAACCCATAGCAGATTATGAGAACATGCTTCTCTGATCACATCATGAGAGAAAATCCTTGGATTCTTTCTTATGAACATTTTATAGAATATGTGCAGTCAAAGAATAAAAAGGGTTAGTGGGTACAGCATGCAAATGACACCTGAGTACTATAGCTTCGGAATTCATCTACTTTCCATTGGAAACAACTGAAACCAAAGTAATATATCATAAGGACTTTAATAAATTTTAGAGCAATCATCCATGGAACTCAGTTATTGATCATTTCTTATGTGTTTACCAGTAGTCTGTCTGGGAAACAAATTTTCTCTTTCTCTTGTTAAGAGTTTTGTTCTGGTCTAGCCTGAGCACTGAGCTGATATGAGAAAGATCAACAGGAGCAAATTATACAGCTAATCAGTACAAATTTTACATGACTGGGAGGCCTCTATATGCAAATAAAAGACCAACAACATAGATAAAACTTCTATACTGAGTCTCAAAAGAAACAGCAAGTTTCAAAAAATCTACTAAATTAAATGGGGAGACTAGAAGATGAGAGATATTTTTAAAAGGCCAGTGAAAAATTCTCTGGGTTTTAACACCTGTCATTGATGATGATAATAACCTTGCTTCCCTCCACATGGGAAAGCATCATCCACCTGGAAATTTCAGTTCGTAACTTGTGAGAAATAGAAGGAAGGTCGGAGTGATATTCTTGCACCTGCTGTTTTAGAAATGTTGTTAGCTCAAAATAATTCATATACAACAGTGGCAGGTTGGGAATGATATGTTCTAAGTGGTATATTTTGAGGCAATTTGTTCTGAATTCCAACTGTAAATTTGTGATAGAGGAGTAATAAACCACAGTCTTTGCTCTCAAAAGCTTAGCTTCTAATTAAGCAGATATCTCTTAAGCAGCATAGTCACAGAAACTCAAAATATATTAAAAAAATTTTACAGAAAAGCATTCTGGAATATATATCATGGCAGTAGTCTTAAATGATTTCTGTAACCTAGTGGAAGAATATGTTTTATCTTACAACCAAGTTTTCCTCCAAAGACCCAAACATGATGAGTAAAACCAAAGTAAACTGTCAGCAAATAACATTAACCTTTAACTCCTTTGAGGCACTTTGATAATTCTCTTCCATTTTATGTCATTATGATGCTATTAGCAAAACATTAATTGATAACACATGTCACTAGTAGGTCATAATCTTCAGTTTGAGGAATACTGCTCTAAGAGATATTATTAAAGACATAAATATTTTAAGATAGAGAGGAGGGCAATGTGGAAAACTAAAACTGATAACTGAATTAGAAATACAAATATCTCGACTAATATTACAGTTCTGTGTACTAATTTCATGAGTTCCTGAAAGTCAATGAAGTTACAGCTTTGATTTACACACACTAGAACAGTCTTAGTTCATCAACAACAAAAACAGAAAATAAAATTTCCTTGTTCCTCCAAATGCAGGATTTCTGAAAATAAACAGAGATAAAAGATGTGGAATAAACTCAAAATTATTTTCAAAAAATATTAGCAAAACATGATAACATCTTTGAATGTTTAAATAGCTGAAATGAGATCATTCTGCTAAGGTTTCAGAGACATACATATTTTTAAAATATTTTATTTATTATTTTTATTTCTTTTGTGTGACGTGTATTGCCTACATGTATATAAGTGCACCTGTGTTGGTTGTTAGCCGCCATGTGGGTGCTGGAGACTGAACCCGGGTCCGCTGTAAGAGTGAATTTAACTGCTGAACCATCTCTCCAGTCCCAAGATAATATTTTAAAAAATATTTTGAAGATTTATTTGCGGAGCTGGAGTCATGACTCAGCATTTACAAGCACTGGCTGCTCTTTTGGAGGACCCAGATTTGATTCCCAGCACCAATATGGTGGCTAACCACTATTTGTAACCAGCTCCAGGGGATCTGACATTTTCACAGGCATTGCATGAAACAGATTCACTTACTGTATGTGCAGATATAGTCATACACATAAAATAAAAATAAATGAATCAAAGAAATTGTTTAATTATGGAGCACAAATAATGAAAAAAATATACAAAAGAGAAAAGAATATTCATTGATGATGCCAACATCCATTCAGAGCCATGATCAACTTATTTGAATCTATCCTTTTGGACATTTAATGAAAATATGAAATGTAATAATATTGTGTAGACAACAAAAACAAGATGTGTTTGAAAGTTTTTGCCTGCATGTATATATCTATAGGTGCAATGCCCACTGAGTCCAGAAGAGGATGTCCAATCCCTGGAACTGGAGTCATAGTTGGTTATTGGTCAACCATGTGGGTGCTGGGTACTAAACCTAGGTCCTTTGCAAGAAGCTGAGCCATCTCTCCAGTCCAGAGACAAGGATTTTTATATGAATCTTAATTCTTTAGTTTTTATTTTCTTAGTCAAGAAAGTGTTCTGCTGCAGCTGGGTAAAGTTCATGGAGTAGATGCTTCTGTAAACATATGGACACTTAGTACAGAAACTACAGGCTGTACTGTCCTCAGAAATTCATTGCATGTTCTATCTCTGTTAGTCTATTTGGGCTACTATTTCAAACTACCCCAGACTGGGTGCTTTACAAGCAGAAATTCAATTTTCTCACAGTATGGAAACTAAATCCCCAAGATCAAGGTACTTACAAGGGATCATTGCTACTGAGGGCCCTCCTTAGCTTGGAGGTGGGCATCTTCTTCCTAGGTTGTCACATGACCTTCTTTCACTAAGTGTCCTCTTCTGAGCAGAAAACCACTCATATTGGGTTATTTTCTAAGCTAATGGTCTAATCTTAACTTAATTCTGAAGACTCAATTTGAAAATAAATTTGGAGAGTCTAGGATTTGTCCTTCAAGATATGAGTTATGATTATTATAACTCACCCTATATACTTTCATTGTTATATTTAATTCTAAGTACACCATTTATTTTTACAATATGTCTGGCATGTAACAAAATAGTTATTAAATTTTTCAATAATTCAATATAGAATCATTTTATATCACCAAAATTCCCATATACTATTGATAATTTACTAGATTATATTAATGATTAGTAAAAACATAAATATTTTATAAAATCACTATTTAATGTTTTAACTTTTTTAAGAAAAAAATGAGCATATCAACTTGATTGATTTCCAACTTGAATTATGGAGGCAGTTTGGTTCTTTTGAGATAATTATTTCAGCAGAAAATTAACATTCAAAAAGTAAAATGAGGATCCTATAATGAAATATTAATATATCCACATATTTAGAATTAAATAAAAGATTAGATTACTGCTAAACTTTTTTTCAAGTTTCTACATTCTTCAGCAAAGTAAACAGAACCTTTTATCTCTATTTTGTCACTTTTCATAGGCAGAAGCATAAGACTAATAAAAATTCATTTTAATTAGCAAGGATATAAACATTAATTCATTTCAAGCTACAAACGCAGATTCATTTCCAGAATTTGAGGCTGTATAAAACTTTATATTCTTATTTGGATTTTGTGTAGTTATATGAAACATATTTATTGACAGTGAACATGCCTACATCCCTTTAACAAGATTAAGCAGATGGAATTTTGATGAACCTTTCTGAATACAGCAAAAAACATATCATTTCTCTTTATAGTAAGGAGAAAAAGTATAAGTGGCCAGGTAGTCCAGAGAAGGAGGAGAGCACAGTATAAGTATGAAGAATACTTTAGAGTCTCCGCTAGATGGTAGGTCCCATTGTCTAGGTGAAAAGGAACAAGGCCGAGGCTAATGTAAGCTTATTTAGAGAAAAGTGCCAGCTCTTCCTGACCCTAACATATAAATTAGAATTGCCCTGTCCCCAGGAGGCTAGGCACCAGGGATCTTCCATTTGCACCATATGGCCGAAGACAAAGGAAGATTGTTCAACATCGCTATCACCCAAAATCTCCCCACTGCTTCCTCCCAATTATCTCACCTCTTCCTGACTCTCTTCCCTCCCTCTGAGATTTGTTAGACCACAAATGGCTGCATTACTGTCTTTCCAGTTGTCCCCCTTAGGTCTGTGGCCTCTGCCCACCCTGATAACACCCCAAATTCTAGCTATCACCACTTATTAGTGATCCCCACCTCTTCCTGACCCTCACCTTCTACTTGGCATTCACTTGCCCCAGTCAGCTGCACACCTTACATGGCTCATCCAAATAGGTTGCCTCCATATACCTGCCATTACCCTTATGCCCCAAAGCCAGTGCTATAGCCAGAAACACATGGGTGGCCCCCTGCTAACCTCAACCTACAAAGACATTTCTGTAAGCCTTCTACCTTCCAAAAAACAATACCCAGAGTCTATCTATCAGGCACATCCCTTCAACACCTCATCCACAACAGCCCAGAGTCTATGATGGGTCCTGAGATCTCCAACCAAGTTAGAAACCTCCAATCTGGCTTTTCCACCTGAAGTATCTAATTCAGTAAAACCAGTGATTAAAAGGGAAGCATTACAATAGATACTGAGGAAATTCAGAGTCTTAAGAGAGTCTTAAAAACCTATATTATGCTCACCTCCCTCTGCTTCCTTGGGCTGTATGGCCCAGAGCCTCTTTCTGGGATGTCAGGGCTGACCTCTGCCCAGGGCCACCACTGCTTCTTGATCCCTGGTATCCAGACAGACCCAGTTCCTTCTCAAGGTCCCCCGGAGCCCTCTGGGCCTAGTCCCCCAGTCGCTCAACTCTCTCTGCTTCCCTGGGTTGCACAACCCACCAGCCTCTTTCCTAGACATCTGGGCAGACCTTTCGGGTTCCTGATCTTTTGTATCCAGACCAACCCAACTCCTCAGCGCAGTCCCCAGGAGCCCTTGGGGCTTCTTCCTGCCCCCATCTCCCTTTGCATCTCTGGAGGACACAGCAGCCAGCTGCCCAAGACCAGCATCTTTCCTGGGCCCTGCTCCCAAACCAGTCCAACCACCAAATTCTTGAGGCTAAAATCTTTCCTGGAGGGATCCAGACCTTAGGAGAAAGCCTGAGAGCATCTGTTCCTCATTTGATTGGGCCTCTGTGGGAACTCCTGATGACAAAAGCAATCTGGCCACTGCAATATAAAATCAAAAGAGAGAACTGGAAGCTTAGATGAACCAGCTTTTCATGCCCAAAAAGTAAACCATAAAGGCACATAAAGTTTACAAAAAGAAGCAGACCTAAACTTGAAGGCTTGAGTCTCACACAAGAATCAGAAACTACAAAAGAAATTCACATGTCAAAATCACAGAGAAAAAACTGATAACATTAAAAATCAAAATAACATATCCCCACCAAATACAATAGTCCTCTAAAGGAGTAAAATGAGAACCCCCTAGAGATAATGCAGACATGGAATTCAAAAGAACAAGTATAAACATGATAATTCAGTGAATTTAAAGAACACACAAAGAAATCAAAGAACTGAAGGAAGATAGGGATAAACTTCTGAATGAATTCAGAAAAGAGCTAGAAATATTGAAGACTACTCGGGCTGAAATGAAGAAGGAAGTAAAACACTCAGTAAACCAATTAGAAATGACAGGAGAAAGCCTCAACAATAAGATGAATAAAATGGAAAACAATATTAAGACTGGAAGATAAAGTGGACGAACTGGACCACTCAAGCAAAGATTATGAAAAATTTAAGAAATCACAAGAAAGGAATATGCAGGAATTGTGTGACACCATAAAAAGACCAACCTTATGAATCCTAGGCATACAGGAAGGAGAAGGAGATCTTCAACAGAATCATGGAAGAAAATTTCCCAAAATTAAAGAAAGACATGCCCATACAAATACAAGAACATATAGAACACCAAACAGACAGGAACAGAACAGAAACTCTCCACAGAACATCATAGTAAAAACACTAAATGTACAGAACAAAAAGACAATGCTGAAAGCTGCAAAAGAGAAACCATAAGTCACATATAAAGGAAAACCCATTAGGATCACAGCTGACTTTTCAGTGCAAACTGTGAAAGCCAGAAGAGCCTGGAACAAAGTATTCCAAGTTTTAAATGACCACAGATGCCAACCCAGACTACTTTACGCAGACAAAATGTCTATTACAGTCGAAGGGGAAAGAAAAATGTTCCATGACATAAATAGGCTGAAGAAATTCGTGTTCACAAAAAACAGCCCTTCAGAGAGTTCTGGAAGCAATACAAAGAGCTTAAGAAAG
>NW_008353027.1:1370934-1376189 GCF_000622305.1 Nannospalax galili
ACGTATTCCCAGTTCTAAATGTCCACAGATGCCAACCCAGATTACTTTACCCAGTCAAAATGTCTATTTTAGTCTAAGGGGAAAGAAAAATCTTCCATGACATAAATAGGCTGAAGGAATTCATGTCCATGAAACCAGCCTTTCAGAGAGTTCTGGAAGCAATACAAAGAGCTGAATAAAGGAATGCCTATATCCAAGGGGTTGTGGAAAGAAATCCAATGAAGGTATAACAGTGGAAAAGTACAGCTATATCAAGAATGTAAACAGAAGTAAAAATGACAGGATTCAATACTCATCCTTCATTAATAATTTTAAATATTAACAGACTGAACTCCCCAGTCAAAAGATACAGATGAATGGATTAAAAAACAAAATCCATCTTTTTGTTGTTTGAAAAAACTCATCTCACTTTCAAGGACTGGCACTATCTTAACGTGAAATGATGGAAAAACATACCAAGCTAATGGTACTAAGAAAAAAGCAGCTGTTGTAATGCTAATATCTGACAAAAGAGACTTTAAACTAAAACTAATCAGAAGATATAAAGAGGGCCACTTCACTCTGGTCAAAGGAACAATAAACTAAGAAGATATTACAATCATGAACATATATTCACCAAACACTGGTGCACCCAACTTCATAAAAACAATACTACAGGACTTGAAGACCCAGATTAATCCCAACTCATTAATAGTAGGGGACTTCAACACCATACTGTCTCCATTAGATAGGTCAACATGGAGGAGAGTTAACAGAGAGACATCTGAATTAACAAATACCATATATCAAATAGACTTAACAGACATCTACCGGGTATGCAACCAAGCACCAAAGGACATACTTTCTACTCAGCACACCATGGAACCTTCTCCAAAATTGACCATATACTGGGGCACAAAACAAACCTTAATAAATACAAAAAGATTGAAATAATTCCATGCATTCTATCAGACCCCAATGCAATAAAGCATACAGTCAACACGGAAAAAGCCCTAGTCAACAATGAACACATGGAGATTAAACAACACACTCCTGAATGATGAATGGGACAAAAGAGAAATTAAGAAAGAAAAAAAGTATTCCCAGAACTAAAAGGACAATACAACACAACAAAACCTCTGGGACACACTGAAAGCAGTCCTTAGTGGGAAGTTTATAGCTCTAAGTGCCTACATCAAAAAATTGGAAAGAACACAAATAAACAACTTAGCATTGCAACTCAAGACTCTTGAAAAGCAATAAAAAATGACACTGAAACCCAGCAGACAAGAAGAAAAAACAAAAAACAGGGCAGAAATTAATGAAATCAAAACAAAACAAAACAAAAAACAGAATCAACAAATCTAAGAGCTGGTTCTTTGAAAAGATAAACAAGATTGACAGACTGCTAGCCCAGTTAACCAAAAGTAAGAAAGAGCACCTCCAAATCAACAAAATCAGAGATGAAAGGGGAAACATCACAACAGACACCAGAAAGATACAGAACATTATAAAAGAATGAGATAAAAAGCTATATGCTACTAAATTTGAAAACCTAAAAGAAATGGATGGATATCTAAAGGCATGGGAACCACCAAAGCTAAACCAAGAAAAAATTATCAGCTTAAACAGACCCATTACACAAAAAGAAATTGAAGTAGTAATACAAAAATTCCTGAATAAAAAAAGCCCAGGACCACATGGATTTACAGCAGAATTCTATCAGACATTTCACAGCAGGATTTCGCCAGACCTTCAATCAATATTACTCAAATTATCAAAAAAGGTAGAAATAGGAAGAACTCCCAAACTCCTTCAATGAAACCAGTATCACTCTAATACCAAAACCGGGCTAAACCCCAACAAAAAAGAAAACTATAAATCCATATATTTAATGAACATAGTTGCAATAATTCTCAACAAAATACTCGTAAACTGCATACAGATACATATCAAAAAGATCATCCAACATGATCAAGTTGGCTTTAATCCAGAGATGCAGATATGGTTCTATATATGTAAGTCAACAAATGTAATAAAACATATAAAGACAAAACCCACATGGTCATTTCAATAGATGCAAAAAAGGCCTTTGACAAAATTCAGCATGCATTTATGTTAAAACTCCTAGAGGGAGTTGGACTAGAGGGAACATACCTCAACATAATTAAAGCCATATATAACAAACCCACAGCCAACAATCATTCTAAATGGAGAAAAACTGGAAACCATTCCCACTGAAATCAGGAACCAGACAAGGAGGTCCACTATCTCCAGTTGTCTTTAACATAGTCCTTGAAACTCTTGCAAGAGCAATAAGAGCAGGAAATTAAAGGAGTAGTAATTGGAAAAGAAGAGATCAAATTATCCCTTTTTGCAGATGATATGATATTATATCTAAGAGATGCTATAAATTCCACAAGAAAACTCCTATAAATTATTAACACATTCAGTAAAGCAGCAGGTTACAAAATTAACCTGCAAAAATCTGTAGCCTTTCTATATACCAATAACAAGTACTCAGAGAAAGAGCACATGGAAACCCTCCCCTTCACAACAGCTGTAAAGACATTAAAGACCTCTACAATGGAAATGTTAAATCTTTAAGAAAGAGACTGAGGAAGACATAAGAAGATGGAAGGACCTCCCATGCTCATGGATTGGAAGAATTAATATTGTGAAAATGACCATCCAGTAAAAGCCATATATAGATTCAATGCAATGCCAATAAAATTCCTCATGACATTTTTCACAGAATTGGAAAAAAAATCATCCTAAAATTCATATGGAAGCACAAAAGACCTCGGATAGCCAAAGCAACCCTGAGCACTAAGAGCAATGCTGGGGCGATTACTATACCAGATCTTAAGCTGGATTACAGAGCTATAGTCACAAAAACAACATGGTACTGGCACAAAAATAGATCCATAGATCAATGGAACAAAATTGAAGACCCAAATATGAGTATATGCACCTGATATTTGACAAAGGGTCCAAGAACTCACTGGGAAAAAGACAGCATGTTCAGCAAATGGTGCTGGCAAAACTGGATCTCCACCTGTAGAAGAATGAAACTAACCCCCTATCTTTCACCTTGCACAAAAGCCAATTCCAAATGGATCAAAGACCTCAATGTAAAGGCCAAAACTCTGAAACTGTTAGAAGAAAACATTGGCAAAAGCCTAAAACATACAGGTGTAGGAAAGTATTTTCTAAACCGGATATCAATTTCTCAGGAAACAAGTTCAAGAATCAACAAATGGGACCTCATTAAATTGAAAAGCTTCTATACATCAAAGGAGGCAACCAGGGAAGTGAGGACAAAACCCACAGAATCAGAGAAAATCTTTACCAGTGACACATCTGACAGAGGTTTAACATCCAGAATATACAACAAACTCAAAAAACAGAGAATCAAGACAAGAAGTAACCCAATTAAAAGATGGGCTAAGGAGCTGAACAGAAAGTTTTCAAAAGAAGAAGTAAAGATGCCTATGAAACATCTTAAAGATGTTCAACATCACTAATAATCAGGGAAATGCAAATTAAAACCACTTTAAGATTTCATCTTACCCCTGTCAGCCCAGCTAAGATCAAGAGAACAAATGATACCAAATGTTGGAGACGATGTAGGGAAAGGGGAACACTCATCCACTGCTGGTGGGGCTGCAAACTGGTTCAACCCCTATGGAAAGCAGTGTGGAGAACTCTTAAAAAAAACTGCAAATGAACCCACCATTTGATCCAGTTATACCACTCCTTGGCATATACCCAAAGAAATCATCCTATTGCAGAGACACTTGTACATCCGTGTTTGTTGCTGCTCTTTTTGCAATAGCTAAGAGATGGAAGCAACCTAAGTGTCCCTCAACTGATGAGTGGATAATGAAAATGTGGTTCATTTATACAATGGAGTTTTACTCAGCAGTAAAATAAAGATGAAATCATGAAATTTGCTGGTAAATGGATGGAACTATAAACTGTTATACTAAGTGAAGTAACACAGACTCAGAAAAAAAAATCGATGCATGTTCTCCCTCATATGTGGATCCTAGAACCAAATCCTGATAAGTGAGTATGTATCCAGACATAACTACAGGAACCAGGATAATGGAAAGAACCAGAGAGTTAAAGGAAAAGGACCTGAATGAGAAGAACAGTAGGAAACAGTCATTAATAAGGGAGATATTGATAAAAATTGGGTTAGTTTAAGGGACAGGGGAGGGATGGGTATGCAAGGAACCTAGGGGATAAAGGGAAAGAAGGAGCTCGAGAGAGGTAGGACCATAAGAGAAGGGTATTATTAAGGGAGAAAGGGGGAAAATGGGGGCACCTTAACTGAGGAAACCATGATGGAGGGATTAGACAATGCTAGAGATAAATAATTCCTAGCTAGTTTTAAAAACCAGAAAGAACCATATTAGTCCAACAACCTACTGACAAATTATATCTACCAGATCAAGAAATATATGTATAGGTAAGGTTTATCTGAGAACAGCTGGTCTTTGCCCAAAATTTGAACTGTTCTTTGCCCAGTAATTAAAACAACCAAACTGGTGTAACTAACCAGAGTCCATATGTATAGCTAAAGGCTACATAACAAGCAACAGTGCCAGATAGGAGACACCTTCTTTTGAGTTGTTGGCTAGGGTGGCCCAAGGGACTCCCAGATAGTAACCCAGCATAGTACTGGGAAAATGAACAGCAGACCCCAATCTTATCTAAAGGAAGATAGCTTATTTGGTAAAGTTCTTATATGAGGCCCTGAGTTTGATCTCCAGAACCTACCTAAAAGAGTTGTAATGGTGGCAAATCTATACTCCCAGCACCGGGAAAGCAGAGACAGTCAGATTCCAAGGGCTTCCTGGCCAGTTGGCCTAGCCTAAACAGCAAGTTTCAGGCCAATAAGAGACCCTGTCTCAAAAAAGTAAGGTGGACAGTACTCTGGCCAACACTCATACACACACACACTCTCTCTCTCTCTCTCTCACACACACACACAAATCAACAAATTTTTAAAAATGTATTATATTTGAGGAAGAAGCATAAAAATTTACATCATGTTAATTAGTAGACGTGATAAACATTACCATCAAAATCTACCTGATAGATTTTATAGACATACCAATTATTAAGATACATACAGATTAGAGATGCATGCACCAACATCTCAGTGTTAATAGCAAAAACAATGAGCCTTTCTGTAAGGAACAATATATTCTAAAATGAAATGGAGATCTTTTTTAAAGGTTAAAAAACTCTTCAATTTTACATCT
>NW_008353027.1:1376471-1381704 GCF_000622305.1 Nannospalax galili
GACTCTAGTGGGGGGGGGCTATGGGAGGATGCTATCTGGGAATTTGCTGTAAAAAAAAGAAGTAAATAAATAAATAAAATCGTAATTCTTCGAAGCATAAAAATTTGCTCCTTAATAATTAGTAGATGTGAAAAACATTACCATTGAAATCTACCTGATGACTTTATATCCATGCTCAGATGCCAAGGAGCTCAGAAAGTAATCTACTGTGACTAGTAATAATCAGATATATAGATTAGAAATTCATGTGCAAACATTTTAGTGTCAATTGTATTAAAAATGAATTTTTCTGTATGAAACTGTGTATTTTAATAATGAAATGGAGATCTTTTTTGAAGGTTAAAACCTCATTTAATTTTATGTCTTATAGGATTTATACTGAGTACAATAATGTATAACTGTATTAATTCAACGGTAAACCTAAATATTTACAGCCAATTTTTGAAAGAGATGCATTTTAGCTCTGGAAATTGTTATTGAATATGTCAATGCTGTTGTAATGAAATTCTTCTTCTAATTATGTGGTTATTAAAATAACTTTTAAAATATCTATATTACACTGAAATGGAAAATCTAAAAAAATGGATGAATTTCTAAAAAATGGTTGAATTTCCAAATATGTATGACTTAAAAACAAACTCAGATGAGTCAAACAACTTAAATAGACCCATAAAACCAATGAGATAGAAGTAGTAACTACAAATTTCCAACTAAAAAATGCCCAGGATCAGATAGGTACAGCATAGATGGGTTCAAAGAAGAACTATTATTAATTCTTTTCAAATTATTCTCTGAAATAGAAAATGAAGAAACATATCCTGATCCTTTTAATGAAGCTGGTATTTCCCTGATACCAAAACAAGGCGAAGATCCACCAAAAATGAAAATTATACACCAATTTCTCTGATGAACACCAAAGCAAAACATTTTCAAAGAAAGCTTAAAACTGAAGGTAAAAGTACATGTAAAAGATTATCCATGATGGTCAAGTGGGCTTTATTCCAGAAATTCAGGGACGATTCAACATATACAGAACAATAAATGTAATCCATCACATAAATACACTCAAGTACAGAAGCCATATTTTCATCTCATTGGATGCAGAAAACATTTGAGACAAAACCCAAAATCCCTTCATGATAAAAGTCGTGGAGGATCTAGAGATTCAGGGACATGTATCAACATAATAAAGTCAATATACAGCAAGTCTACAGCCAGCATCATTCTAGATAGAGAAAAACTCACAGCATTTCCACTAAAATTGGAACTGAGACAAAGATGCCCACCCCATCCATTCAGTTCAATATTGTGCTTGAAGTTTTAGCTAGAGCAAGAAAACAAATGACAGAGATAAAGGGAATAAAATTGGAAAGGAAAAAGTCAAAGTATTCCTATTTACAGCTGATATAGTATTATACATAAAAGACAATAAAGATTCCACCAGAAATATTGCACTGTAGATGAAGACTTTGAGTAAAGTAACATGATAGAAAATTAATATGCAATGTGTAGACTTCCTACGCACCACAATGAATATACTAAGAAACCAGAGAAAAAGTCTCATTCACAATAGCCTCAAAACTATAAAATATTTTAATTTAAAAAAATTTTATATATACATGTAAATGAAGATACACAAGTTTTAAGTAGGCATAATTGGAGGAATCTAAGGGGTGGGGGAAACACCTGAAGGAAAATATCTGATGCTTTCCCCTTTAAATACCCTTGATCTGAGCATGTATGCCACTTTGTTCTCAATAAATGTCAGCAGCTATAAAAAAAAAACCTATAAAATATCTATGAATAAATCTAACCATGGACATAAGAGACCCGGGATTTTTTTCAGGGCTGCATGTGCCTCATAAAAATATCCTACTACAGGACTCAGAAATTTAATAAAAAATTTAAGACAGTAAAGAAAGAAATTAACGTAGATATCAGAAGATCTTTGATGTTCATGTATTAGTAGAATTAAGATTGTGAAAATGGCCATCCTACCAAAAGCAATCTATAAATTCAATGTGATACCTGTTAAAATTTCAACATAATTCTTCACAGAAATTGGAAAAATGATCTCAAATTCCATATGGAAATCTGTCTTCCCCAAACACAGTATATCCAAAGACAATCCTGAACAATAAAAGAATGTCTAGAAACAGTACCATCCTTATCTCAAATCATAATACAGAAAATAATAATAAAAGCATCACACTACTGGCATAGAAACAGACACACAGATTTTGAGGAACCAGGATTAAGTCCTCACATTTACAGCCACCTCCACCTGATTTTCAACAAAGGGGTCAAAAATACACTGGAGAAAATACAGTATGTTCAACAAATGGTGTTGATCCAACTAGATAGGTACATGCAGAAGAATGAAACTACGTCCCTGCTGTCTCTCATCATGCACAAAACTCTACTCCAAATGGATCAAGAACCTTAACGTAAGATCCAAAATCCTAAATCTGACAGATGACAAACTAGGAAACACACTGGAATATATAAACACAGGAAAGAACTTTCTCAGCAGAACTCCAAAAGTGCACGTATTAAGTTCAACAAGTGATGAATGGGATGTCATGAAACCCAAAGCTTGACAGCCTGAGCAACTCCAACCTTCCTGGCCCCACATCTTGTTCTCCTCCTAATCTTAGGCACAGGCCCAGTTTGGCTCTCAACACCCGAGTGTGTATATAGAAGCCAGAGGACAACTTGCAAGTTGTCTCCTATCATGTGGGCTCCAGGGATCAAACTCCAGGCACTGGCTTGGTAGCAAGAGCCATTACCAGCTGAATCATCTGGCCCTGCTTTGCAACTTTATGAAGCCCAATTTGCACAATGGTCTAAGTCAGAGGAATTTTTTCACAGATGTGTATACCTCATAAAAATATCCTACTACAGGACTCAGAAAAGTCACTAAAGTCCCACAAGAGTCCCAAGATCCCACTTCAATCAACCTCTTTTTTTGTTTTATCAGCTCTCCTGTAAACATGGCCATATTTGACCTGGTGAGATAGGCATAAAACACTACCTCTCTCATTCCTAATTTCTCAACAGTATCTATCCTTCCTCTATCATTGTTCAGTACCAGAAATGGAAATTTCAGACAGCACCAAGCACATGTTACTTATAAGTTAGTCCACTAAGAATTGATTCCCTCATTTTGCCTGAGGTTGTGCAGCTTTTGCCTCAAGGAGGGATGAGTAGTTGTACTACGCAGCATCCTTACTTTCATAACATTCAGACTGATCCTATCTACCTCTGTGACCTACAGTCTCAGAAGGCAAGCTGTCAGAGTTGCTTTTTTGCTTAAAATTCCCTCCCAGGCAGTTCAGAGACAAAATACTTCCTGACCATCATGATCTCTTGTGTGAGGTCATTAACACCCTATCTCAATGCTTAATCAGGAATTTCATTTTCTCTATATCAAAAGTGGGAACTGAGGTCCATCTTCCATAACCATTACCTTGTTCTCCTCTTCCTCATTATCTGACTCTTTCCATGGGTTCCAAGTTTTAGGTCCCAAGCAGGGCTCCTTAGCACAGATCTAATTGGCACTAACTTTCCCTTGCCTCCTGCCAATTATAAGAAATGCCTGCATCTCATCTTTTCCTTTTTCTATTTTCTTTCCAAATCAGAGTCTAATGCAGCCACATAGCCTTCCTTTTCTGACTGTAATTCTCCCCTACATAGACAGGTTCTTTCTTGGAAGACAGTTGCGTCTCAGTTTCAAACCTTATCACCCACAACGAAGGCCATAGAGTTGATGCCATACCCTGCGTATTATCCCATTCCACTCCATATGTGTTACTTTCAAAGATAATACACTCTTTAATCCACAGGCCGTTTGGAGAGCAATTCCATATGCTATGTAGATCATGTTTACCAAGAAAACATGCCACTTTATATGAAGATGGGGATCCTGAATTTTCTCCTAAATATGCTTCACTTACAGATGGTCTGACCTTTGTTTTATGTCCTATTATTAATCACAGAGACCATGCATCCAGAACTACATCAAGGAGACATACCTGTCCATAACACACAGGGAAATGTGGTGATATTAGGAGACATTCCATCTTCACATTGATCAGCCTCAGTTACGTGTTTCTGTAGGCATTACAGGGACCAGGCCACCACTCCTCCCCAACTCATCTTCAGCTTACTGCTCCCTGTTTGAACATCAATTGTGCTTGGCTTTTCCAATGGAGATGTGAACAAGCATCTGTTCACCACAGATAGGACACCAATGACAGATCAAACAGTAATTCCACCCAAGTCTTGCTTTTAATTAGGGATACTTAGAGTGGCCTGGGTAAGAGGTTACTTATAGGAACACAGATGACTCAAAGACTGCTTCATTACTCAGAAGCTCATCCCAGCTTGAGTGACAATTTATGAAAGCTGCATCTCTGGCGCCCCCTGCAGGACTTGCAGACAGCAGGAAGAGTCAGAGCATTCTCCCTTCCCAGCAGTGTGTGGCTTAACCTTGGGGGAGGGGCCTTGTAAATCTTTCAAGTTTCAGTAATTTCATGAATTGGTTTATCTGGGCCAACTGTATGGCCTTAAACACCCAAAAGCAAAGTAACAAGTTTCAGTAATTTCATGAGACTTTTAAGTTGTTTACTTCCTAAACCTTCGAGTTTTGTTTAGTTTCTGAGTTTTAACAATACAATTTCTTTCTTTTACTAGTTCCACCTATGTGAAGGTAAGTCAAAAGTCCTGCTCGACCATGATTGGCTTCCCTTGGAAGCATGGAGGCTCCTCCCAAGCCCATGTGACCTCTGAGGAACAGATCCTCAAAGGACCTTAAGAGTAAAAATAAATTGGTTTATCTGGGCCAACTGTATGGCCTTAAACACCCAAAAGCAAAGTATAACCAAAGATTAAAGGGGCCAATATAATATTTTAAGAGTCCATATGTATAGAGATGTGAAACAGCTGACCTTCCTAAAACAAAGACCTCTAGATAGGCTGACTAGATTCACCAGAAGGGCAAGTAGTGGGGAATGGCTGGGGTGCTAACAACACAGCAGACAGTAGCAGGGATATCAGAGTATAAGGGCTCTACTGGGGGAGGGAGGCTATGGGAGGGGCCATCTGGGAAGTGGGTGTAGAGTTGAATAAGATGGTTTGGGATGTTCTGTGTGATACACACACACACAATCAACAAATTTTTTAAAATGTGTTATATTTGAGGAGGAAGCATGGAAATTTATGTCATGTTAAT
>NW_008353027.1:1381988-1391988 GCF_000622305.1 Nannospalax galili
AGGTGTACTCTTGCTCTGGAGTGTGTCACTGAATATGTTAAAGCTGTAGTGAAATGCTTCTTCTAATCATGTAGTTATTAAAAAATTTTTTTAAATGATAAAAAAATAATAATTCTTCAAAGCATAAAAATTTGCTCCTCAATATTAGTAGATGCAAAAAACATTAACATTGAAACCTACCTGACAACTTTATATCCATGCCCAGATGCCAAGGAGCTCAGAAAGTAACCGACTGTGACTAGTAGTAATCGGATATATAGCAATTAGAAACGCATGTGCAAACATCTTAATGCCAATTGCAATAAAAATAAATTCTGTGAATAAAATAATACAATTTGTGGGATATAATTAAATATTTCATTTTGAAGGAAATTCATACAAAACACCACTTGCCTCATAAAAGTAGTAGCAGCATCTATGGACTAATGACACAGCATTATACATTAAAAATAAATAAGAAATTAAATAAAACAAGAAAGTTGAATGGGAGTTTATTTGGAGAAAGGGGGACAAGCAGACATGAGCAGAAGGAAAGGAAAGTGAAGCATAGTGTGCATATAATCACAGCACATTGCATATTTGTTTGAAAATGTCGTAATAAAACCCGTAACTTGGTACAAATAATATGTCTTAGTAACCCTGAAAGATTCCCTCCACGATGCAGGGCTGCAGGGTCTGCTGAAAGCTAAGCTAGAACAAGGAAACGGGAAATTCCCCGGACCTACCAGGTTCACAAAGTGACATAACTAAGCAAAAAGTGGCAAGACTTCACTTTGGGGAATTTGAAACGTGTGATGCAGTAAAGCTAACTAAAACTCACCTCCATTATTGTAGACTTTGACTTAACATTCCATTGCAATGACCTGACAGAAGAGGGACTTACACCTTTCTAGGTATGAAGAAATAAAGCAAATACAGTATATGTATGCAATGGATAGAATTCCACTATAAATAAAAATGAAATTACGATTTTTACAGGAAAATGGGTACAACTGAAATCATGTTAAGCCAAATAAATGAAGCTCAACAAATTAAGTACTGTGTGATTTTTCTTATATACAGAACCCAGATTCAAATATTTCTATTTCCCCCCACCTCTGTGTTCGTGTGTGTGTGCAGGGGTGTTGTGCATTTGAGGATGATGAAACTAGAACAGGACAATGAGATACAAGAAAGTGATGGGCAAGGAGTAAAAATGAACTGGGTGAACTGATGTGACAGGATGGAGGGAAAGGGAGCTGTTTGAGGGGAGGGAGAGGAAGCATAAGAAAGAGGTGGAGATGGGTGTAGAGTAGGGAAATGACTCAGAATGAAGTATATGTGTATGAAAATGCCATAGTGAAATGCATTATTTTGTATAATAACTAAATATAAGAAATGACCACCCTGCTTTAACATAAAAGGACTGAAGAGATCAGACAGTGCTGGAGAGCATTTGCTGCCCTGTAGAGGACTGGGCAGTTCCCAGCACCCACATTTGGTGGCTCACCGTGTCACACACACACACACACACACACACACAAATTAAAATTAGAAACAGAAGTAAATTTTTAAAAAGAGAAGTTATACATACAGGATTTAAGAAGATGTAGACACGAATTTTTTCTTTTTTATTTAATTTTTGCAAATTTCATCCAATATACTTTGATCATGTTTAGACTCTGCCCCATCTGCGTCCCTCTAGCTCCACCTCTGGATTCCAGGTTATGTTATTATAGCAGAAGGGAATGCATATGCATCTTTCCCTGGTCTAGAGTAGAGTATCATATTAAAGACTGTAAAGCAAACACTTTAAAAACATGGCATCCTGTGCATCAGGAAATAACATACCAACCCAGAAATGCTTGTAGTTTATCATGCGGAGATAAGCATATTTTCATGATGTCCTTAATGGCAGTGTTAGTACAGTAACTAAACACATATTCTAGTGAATATAAATCAGCTACTGTAAGTCTGAAATGAAATTTAAAGTTACTTTATGATTTCTGTATATTAAGGAAACACAATTCATGTTGTTTTACATGGGTAACCATTAGAAGATGCCTAGAGAATAGTGGCGCATGTTGTTAATAATGAGGTGAATTTTTGGTTTACTCATTTTTTAATTTTTTTTATGTGTATGAGTACATTGCCTGCATGTATGTGAGTATACCAGTGTCATGCAATGCCCATGGAGGTCAGAAGAGGGTGTCAGATTCCTCTGGAACTGGAGTTACAGACAGTTGTGAGCCACAGTATAAGTGCTGGGAATCAAACCTGGGTCCTCTGCAAGAGCAGCCATTGCTCTTAAATGCTGAGCCATCTCTCCAGTCCCCAAAAATCTTTAGATATCAATAAATGGAGCCTAACTAGAAAGAGTAAAAATATTTAACATTTTTTCACATAGAAAATTCAGAAACCAAGTTGCATTAAAATATTGCTCCTTTACTAAAATAATGATCATCTTTCAGAATATTTTATCTTCTAAAATAAAGTTAAGTACTAAGTTAAATGACAAGGTTAAATACAGAATAAAACTGTATCAGTCAATCACTAGACAGAGCTAGATAAGTGAATAATATATCCAAATGTGTAGCTTGGCAGCACCCAAATTTAATCAAAAGTTGGTTCACTAAAGTAATGAATAATTCTAGGATGATTTAAGTTTGCACAAAGGAACACTGTCTAAAATTATATAAAGTAGCCCTGAAATACAAAACTATCAGTGATCCAAATATTGTCCCTTGTAACATTCTTTGTTTTATTTTCAATTATATTTAAACTATAATCATACCAAACTGCCAATAAAACTAATAATCAAATTTCCAATTTAACAAAGTTTTCTTTATCCAACCCTCTGTTCACTCATTCAAAATACAATTTTGACTTTTTATGATATGCAAGCTTCTGCATTGTACAAGACACAATGTATTGCAAAATAAAAATTTCCCATAGAGGTGATTGGTTGACTTATATTCTCTATGAACACAATGAATATTTAAGGAACTGTAAAATTGAATAAAATATAAAAATCATTTAGCTCTGGAAAACAAGTCAACAATGTTTCTTCTCTAGTAAACATTCTTCTCCTTCAGCAAATAGCTAGCCACTGACTAAACTGCATTTTCATAGAATCAGGAATGGATGGAGCTCAGTGGGTAAGAGCACTGGCTGCTCCTGCAGAAGAACCAAGTTCAGTTCCCAACACCCAGGTGGTGACTTCACAAAGGTCTGTAACACTAGTTAGAGAGGATCCAGTGATGTCTCCTGGCTTCTACAGACATTACATCACACACACACACACACACACACACACACACACATTTGATAAAAGAATATAAGAATTGAAACGTATGTTCCAATGAAAAAAGCAAGCCATAAACCCTGAGATGATAAGAACAGTGCTTTAGCAAGAGGATCAAAAATGATCGCAAACTAACAAGGCATTGGTTTGGGTATTGACTGGGTCTGTCTGTCTTGCTCTTCTACTCCTTAGTCCTGATTGTAGGAAAACTAACCTCCCTTCAATTTCTCATTTAAGAGAGAAAGATGAATGATAATAATCTGAAGTTTCTTCTCCTTCTTTCACAATAAAAAACATGTTCTTGTGCTTCATGTCCTGCTCAAGTACATTGACTATGAACAACTTTTATTCTCAAATCGTCTCTAGATGTCAGTGAGTTACTACAAGGCAATTGTTTGAGTTTTCATGCCTTTGTGGTTGTTGAATAGAAAATTTACTCTTAGAACATGAACAATGAAGATCCAACAGGCTACTGGCCCATGGTAAGAGCCATCTTAAGGAACCTCGTAGAACAGAGCTAGTTGAACTAGGGTCTTTGCCATCACAGAGCTGTAACATACTGGCACCCAGACTCTGAGTGCCCACATGCTGTTCCTCATGCACTCTCAGCTCTACAACTATGTGATTATAGAAGTTCACACCTACAATGTATCCACTGATTGAATGATAAACACCTTAACTTTTCTTGGTACATTCTCAGAATGTACCAAGTATGTGACTGTCTCCCAGAAATACTCAAGAGAGTATGCCTGAGTTAGCCATACTTTCCCATGCTAAACGTTTTTTTTTTTTTTTTTTTTGTCTTTTGGAGACAGGGGCTCCTTGTAGCCCCAGCTGTCCTGGAACTCACTGTGTAGACCAGGCTGGCCTTGAACTCACAGGGATCCGCCTCCCTCTGCCTCCCGAGCGCTGGGATTAAAGGCGTGCGCCACAACGCCCAGCCCCCATGCTAATCTTTAAGATATTGTAGTGGTTATTAACTTGTTATAAACTGGAGTCATCTGGGAAGATGGAACTTCAATTCAGGAATTTGCTCCATCAAACTGGTCTGTGGGCATTTCTATGAGGCGGTGTCTTAACTGCTGATTGATGAAGGAGTGCCCATTCCACTGTTGGTATTATCTCCGGGCAGGTGGGCCTGGGCTTTATAAGAAAGACAGTTGAACAAACTAGATAGGGTGAAGCAAGCCAGTAAGCAGTGTTCGGCCAGGCTCCCTGCCTCAGTTCCTAACTCCTGGTTCTTGAGTAGTACCTGACTTCTGTCACAGAAAGACTTTGCCTTAGAAGTGTAAGAAGAAATAAACTCTTTCTTGCCCAAGTTGCTTTTGGTCATGGTATTTAAGACTGATTGTACATCACAATATGAAAATACTTATTTTTCAGAAACTTAAATCTGAGAACAGTTGATAGATTCTTTAATGAAATCTTTATTCCCTGGCAACTACAGAGACTTACTAATAACATGGATATGTGAAAAAGAAACATTTATCTATGTGCTAAACCAGGAGTTGATATCCCTCTTCATTCCCTAGAGGATTTGAGTTACCATGCAGAACTAAATATCATACAAAGGGCTAGAGGAGAAAAAAGGAAAAATAAACTAAAAGGAAAATGGTAGTGTTGTTAATCAGGGATTTCACTGAAATACCTAGAACAGACTCTTTATGAAATAAAGAGAATACTTTCTCTGGATTCACATAAATTTAGTCATTGATTGAAGTAAAAGAAATTCTCAAACTGCACAATATAATATCCACAATTGCTGATAGGCCATAACAACAGAAGGCACTTTAGAAACTGGTAAGTGTGATATGACACAGGAAGGCCTGTGAGGAGAGCTGAGAGCGCTGTGCAGGTGGCGGCCCTTAAACAAGCCATGCCAAATCTCTGAATAGTTTTTGTTCTACACAGTAACAAGTTGCTATTATTTGTTTGTTTGTTTCAGGTTTTTTTTTGTTTGATTTTTTTGTACAGTGGGTGATGATATTTGAAGACCTGAAGAGAGGCTTTGGAAGGGAGCTCTAAGACTGAATGCACATTTTGTGTATTTGCACAGTTTTGAAGGGATTATTCATATTTCCATTATACTCTCAAGAACACTTGACCCCCAAATAATCACTTGCCACAAATTTAAACAAGAAATTAATGAATGTTTGCTCTTGCAGTGGCTGTTTCATTTAGATCACTTTTCAAACTCAGGTTATGCTGCGTTTGGGGTTGCAAATTAGTGGCTAATGCTATACATATTGGTGGGAGCCAGAAGTACAGGTGTTGAGCTGCTAATTAGACTCATAATTATAAACTTAAAAATAAAACTCCTGAAGGAAGAAAGAAAACTTTCTGAGTATAAGATTCAAAGTTTTGACTGGCAGGAAGTTAGCAATACTAAAAAGCCATAGTTAAACAGTTGAGAAATATGCCTGAGAACACAGTTAAATGGGGAAAATAATATAATTTCCTCATCAGTTGTTTTGATAATCAAAGGGCTATTAGGTGTAAAAATTGTATAATTTTATAGCAAGTGCTTTAAATGTGTTTATTATCATCTTTGTTCCAATCATAAATTTTGTAATGATGTAGAGAAATAAAAAATAACAGGGATGTCTAGGAAGATATCCCTTTTAAAATAACTTCATACTGGGCTAGCATTGTAGCACAGTGGTGTAGTGTGTACTTAAAAAACCCAAGTCTATAGGGCTGAAGAGATGGCTCAGTGGCTAAGACCACTTGCTGCTCTTGCAGAGGACCAGAGTTCAATTCCCAGCACCTACATGGAGGCTAACAATCATCTGTAACTCCACTTCCAGGAAAATCTAACACCCTCTTTTGACCTCTGTGGGCATTGCACGACACAAGTACACTTACATACATGAAGGCAATATACTCACACACGTAAAATAAAAAAAATAATGAAAATATCTGCCTCTGGTATTAATGCTAAACACTAAGACTAATAATAATGAATAAACATTTAATATCATTAAGTGAACAAATTTTGACATCAAATGGCACTACGACAGTATATTTGCTTAGCATATAATTTGTATCAGTGCTGCAGGGATAGAAAGGAGAATGGGACCCCAAGGCTAAGCAGGAAGCACTTTGTTGTTGTGCTGGTACATTTCTCAAGAGATAATTCTCTACTGCAGGGCCTGAACAAAGAAAAATGTAATTTTTTATGCTTTGTTTTTGCTTTCTTGTATCTTATAGATAAGAGTATGCACTTTGATAGTTTTTTTTAATACTGTAAGAACATAAAATAATGGCTTGAATGCTAGGGCTGGGGCCGATATCGAGGGCAATGTTCTGCAGCAAGGTCAAGGAGTGTGTTCGGCTGTTTTTATTTGGTCATCATTGTAATGTGGTATCATGTAACTGCCACAACCAGTTCCACTTAAACACTAGAAGTTTAAAACTATACACAATCATTTATACTAACCTTAAATTCATTTATACTACCCCTAAATTTAACAATCAGTCACATTATTTCTACTATGAGCCAGTCTTGACTGATCCTCTGAGATAGATTTGCTCATGTATCTGTCCAAAGACTTCAACAAATTACCTGAGCTTGGTTTAATCTTACACACACAAAGTGATCGATTATTAACCAAGTTAAGTTTAACTCAGCATGTGACATTTTCCTGTGGAGTCTCAGGAAGTTTCTAAAGGAGAAAACCATAACATGCGGGTCTTCTTCAGATCTAAGCTTGAAACTGTTGCAGTACCAAACAAACACAAATGAAGCAAACCAGTTGACATGCTGGAATGAAATCAAGTAAAGAAATAGATCATACTTCTGGATGGGAGGAGGAAAAATCGCACTGCAAAATCTGTGAAGATAAAGAGAGTAATGGAAATCTACACAAAAAACTTTAAAACACTGGAAAAAGAAACTGATAAAGTCAGTAGAAGATGGAGTGACCGCCCATACTCATGCATTGGGAGAATTAATATAGTCAGATGGACATGCTCCAAAACAGTCTACATAGAGTCGAAGTAATCCCAATCGAAATTACAATACCGTTATTGCAGCAATAGGAAAAACTTCTTAAAATTCAAAACCAAATTGATAACCAAAGCAATCCTGAGCAAAAAGAACAACTGTGGAGGTATCACCAGATACGATTTAAAGTAATGCCACAGAACCGTAGTATTAAAAACAGCACAGTGCTGACACAAAAGGGGACTTGGCGGGCAATAAAATGGAATAGAGTCTCCATCTATAAACCCAAGCAGCTACGGCTACCCGAGTTTTGAGAAATTCGAGAAAAGACAGTCTGTTCCTGAAATGGTGCTGGGAAACTTGGATATTCACATACAGAAGAATGAAAGGAGATCCTACTCCCCACTCTGTACATAAATCAACCCCAATGCATCAAATAACTTACAACCTGAAATTCTGTTCAAGGAAAAACCTTTAAGACATGAGCATACAGGGCTGGAGAGATGGCGCAGAAGGTAAGAATGTTGGTTGGTCTTGCAGGGGACCTGGCTTCCAATCCCAGTACCCACATGGTGGCAAACAACCATCTGTAATTCCAGTTCTAGGGTATCTGATGCCCTCTTCTGATCTCCATGGGCATTGCACAACATGGCTGCACTTGCATACATGCAGTCAATACACTCATATATAAAAATATATATATAATTTTTTTAATGACATGTTCAGGGGCTGGAGAGATGGCTCAGCAGGTAAGAGTACTGGCTGATCATGGGGCTGGAGACATGGCTCAATGGTTAAGAATACTGGTTGTTCTCGCAGAAGACCTGAGTTTGAATCCCAGCTAACAATTGTCTGTAATTCCAGTCCCAGGGGATCCAACAGCCTCTTCTGACCCCCATGGGCATTGCAGGATACAGGTGCACTTCCCTACACGTAGGCCATACACGAATACACATAGAAAACAGAATTTGAAAATATATCTTTTTTTTTCTTTTTGTATTGATTCCAGAACTTTGTAGGGTGTATTTTGATTATATTCCGATTCCTTCCCTTCTCTACCATCTCTCCACTACTCCCTCCTCCATTCCATGTCCTTTAATGATGTCTGTTTTTTTTTTTAAGTTTATTTATTTGTTGGTTGGTTGTTTTTTTAAAGGCCTATTGATTTCATTCCATTCCCGTGTACATCACATTAGTGGAGAAAACTGACTCTCCCTCTCCTTTTAGCCACCATTTTCCTAGAGACATGCAGCTAGGGCTCCAGCATCCTTCTCACCTCCCCACCAATGCTGGGCGTCTGTCTGGATTAGATTTGCACAAGTCATGTACATGCTATTATAAACCCATGGCTTCCTATATACAACTACTATGTAATAGCAAGACAACGCACTTGTGCTGTATTCATCTCCTACCTCTGCCTCTTAAAAATTTTCCACCCTCTCTTCCAGAATAATCCCTGACTCTTGAGAGAGAGGAAAAGTGGTGATATGCTGTCCCGTTCAGAGCTGAGGACTCCAACAGTCTCTTGTTCTCTGCACATTGAACCTCTGTGGGACTCTGCTAGTCACCAGCTGCTGTAAGAATCTTCTCTGATGAGAGTTGAGATATGTGGTAATCTATCCATAGAGCAGTGAGTGACTGTGAGTCTGTTAAAAAACTGTTTCTCTTCAGCACATTAATAGTGGGAGGTTCTATCCTAAGGCCTGCGATTTGCCTAGCAACAGGTTCTTGTTCTAATTACACTGTCAGATATGGACTCCCTGTTATAAATTAAGCCTTAAATCCAATTAGAAGGTGTTGGGTACTCTCATAGTATTTGTGCCACCAGTGGGCATATTTTGCCAAGCCAGTTCTTATTGCAGACCTCAGAGTACAGAGAAAGGTAATGAAGCCTGTTTTTATAAGTGCACTGCGTTTTCAAGGAGTTAAAAATGCTCTACAATATCCAAAAGAAAACTTGAATAAACACAAAGAAAAATCCAAATTGAAGTGCTCTGGTGTCATATAAAAAAATCTATTCCTAGGCAAATAAATTTAATAAACAGAATTAACCTACTATTTAAAACTAGCCAAAGTATCTTGGCTAACGTGTAAGGAATATCCTTTATTTTTAGAGGGTAGGCAGTAAGTGTTAATATTCACTGTATATAGTGTTAACTATTCACCGTAGAATGATAGCATATAACAGAATGCCATTTTACCATAATAGAAAGTCTTATTTGGCTAATATTGAAGGACTTCCCAAAAGCCAGTTTCATGTGGACGTTAAGAGTGCAGTCAGAAGTCAGACAGCCTAACAGGAATTCTTGCAAAGATGTTTTAAGACAAGATATAATTGTGTAGCTCTGGCTAGCCTGAAAATCACTACACAAACCAGACTGGCCTGGAACTCGCAGAGACGCACCTGCCTCTGCCCCCTGAGTGCTGGAATAAAAAAGACGTACATCACCATGCCCTCAGTGGTCAGAGATTTTATGAAAAGTGAATTAACAATCAAGATAAACCTTTTATGCACAGTACAAGTTGCATAGTAAATTATTCAAGATATGTTTTACTAGTCCTTCTGAAAATATTTACAGTCGTTGTAAAAGAAAAGTCCAGAATATGGAATACTATTTGAAACTTTTCATTTCCTTTTTCTTAAGAATTGATCTCAATTCTAAAGTAGTATCAAAATTCATTTTTGAAAGACTTACAGAACCATCTTAGTATGTGCATATCCTATGACCAACTCATATCTACAAAGCCATAGGGCAAAATAAAATGAAATA